>NC_086447.1:733290650-733590650 GCF_028390025.1 Pseudophryne corroboree
CTGCACAACTGCCCGTTTATCAAGGTGTGCCCCGAAACATTTGCATTTCTCTGACGTCCTAAGTGGATGCTGGGACTCCGTAAGGACCATGGGGAATAGCGGCTCCGCAGGAGACTGGGCACAACTAAAGAAAGCTTTAGGACTACCTGGTGTGCACTGGCTCCTCCCACTATGACCCTCCTCCAGACCTCAGTTAGATTCTTGTGCCCGGCTGAGCTGGATGCACACTAGGGGCTCTCCTGAGCTCCTAGAAAGAAAGTATATTTAGGTTTTTTATTTTACAGTGAGATCTGCTGGCAACAGACTCACTGCAGCGAGGGACTAAGGGGAGAAGAAGCGAACCTACCTAACAGGTGGTAGTTTGGGCTTCTTAGGCTACTGGACACCATTAGCTCCAGAGGGATCGACCGCAGGACCCGACCTTGGTGTTCGTTCCCGGAGCCGCGCCGCCGGCCCCCTTACAGAGCCAGAAGCAAGAAGTGTTCCGGAAAATCGGCGGCAGAAGACTTCTGTCTTCAACAAGGTAGCGCACAGCACTGCAGCTGTGCACCATTGCTCCTCATGCACACCTCACACTCCGGTCACTGATGGGTGCAGGGCGCTGGGGGGGGGGCGCCCTGAGGGCAATATAAGACACCTTGGCTGGCAAATCATCACAATATATAGTCCCAGGGCTATATATGTGATAAATTACCCCTGCCAGAATCCATAAAAAAGCGTGAGAAAAGTCAGCCGAAAAAGGGGCGGGGCTATCTCCCTCAGCACACTGGCGCCATTTTTTCTTCACACTGCAGCTGGAAGACAGCTCCCCAGGCTCTCCCCTGTAGTTTTCAGGCTCAAAGGGTTAAAAAGAGAGGGGGGGCACTAAATTTAGGCGCAATATATGTATACAAGCAGCTATTGGGGGAAAAATCACTCAGTTATAGTGTTAATCCCTGCATTATATAGCGCTCTGGTGTGTGCTGGCATACTCTCTCTCTCTGTCTCCCCAAAGGACTTTGTGGGGTCCTGTCCTCAGTCAGAGCATTCCCTGTGTGTGTGCGGTGTGTCGGTACGGCTGTGTCGACATGTTGGATGAGGAAGGTTACGTGGAGGCGGAGCAGAGGCCGATAAATGGGATGTCGCCCCCTGTGGGGCCGACACCAGAGTGGATGGATAGGTGGAAGGTATTAACCGACAATGTCAACTCCTTACATAAAAGGCTGAATGACGTAACAGCTGTGGGACAGCCTGCTTCTCAGCCCGCGCCTGCCCAGGCGTCTCAAAGGCCATCAGGGGCTCAAAAAAACGCCCGTTACCTCAGATGGCAGACACAGATGTCGACACGGAGTCTGACTCCAGTTTTGACGAGGTTGAGATATATACACAATCCACTAGGAACATCCGTTACAATATCTCGGCAATGAAAAATGTGTTACACCAAGTACCACATAAAAGGGGTTTTATTTTTGGGGAGAAAAAGCAGCCAGTGTTTTGTTCCCCCATCAGATGAGTGAATGAAGTGTGTAAAGAAGCGTGGGTTCCCACGATAAGAAACTGGTAATTTCTAAAAAGTTACTGATGGCGTACCCTTTCCCGCCAGAGGATAGGTCACGTTGGGAGATATCCCCTAGGGTGGATAAGGCGCTCACACGTTTGTCAAAAAAGGTGGCACTGCCGTCTTAGGATACGGCCACCTTGAAGGAGCCTGCTGATAAAAAGCAGGAGGCTATCCTGAAGTCTGTATATACACACTCAGGTTCTATACTGAGACCTGCAATTGCCTCAGCATAAATAGTGCTGCTGCAGCGTGGTCTGATACCCTGTCAGATAATATTAATACCCTAGACAGGGATAATATTTTGCTAACATAGAGCATATTAAAGACGTCGTCTTATATATGAAGGATGCACAGAGGGATATTTGCCGGCTGGCATCCAGAATTAATGCAATGTCCATTCTGCCAGGAGGGTATTAGAAACCCGGCAGTGGACAGGTGATGCTGCCTGTAAAAGGCACATGGAGATTCTGCCTTATAAGGGTGAGGAATTGTTTGGGGATGGTCTCTGGGACCTCGTATCCACAGCAACAGCTGGGAAGAAAAATTTTTACCTCAGGTTTCCTCACAGCCTAAGAAAGCACCGTATTTTCAGGTACAGTCCTTTCGGCTTCAGAAAAGCAAGCGGGTCAAAGGCGCTACCTTTCTGCACAGAGACAAGGGGAGAAGGAAAAAGCTGCACCAGCAGCCAGTTCCCAGGATCAAAAATCTTCCCCCGCTTCCTCTGAGTCCACCGCATGACGCTGGGGCTCCACAGGTGGAGACAGGTGCGGTAGGGGCGCGTCTCGGGAACTTCAGGGACCAGTGGGCTTGCCCACAGGTGGATCCCTAGGTTCTGCAAATAGTATCACAGGGATACAGGCTGGAGTTCGAGGCGACTCCCCCTCGCCGTTACCTCACATCAGCCTTGCCTGCTGCCCTCGGAGAAAGGTAGTACTGGCGGCAATTCACAAGCTGTACTTCCAGCAGGTGAAATCAAGGTACCCCTCCTTCAACAAGGCCGGGGTTACTATTCCAAAATGTTGTGGTACCGAAACCAGACGGTTCGGTGAGACCCATTCTAAAATTGAAAGCCTTGAACACTTATATACGAAGGTTCAAGTTCAAAATGGAATCGCTCAGGGCGATTATTGCAAGCCTGGAGAATTTCATGGTATCACTGGACATCAAGGATGCTTACCTGAATGTCCCTATTTACCCTTTTCACCAGGAGTACCTCAAAATTGTGGTACAGGATTGTCATTACCAATTCCAGATGTTGCCGTTGGTCTGTCCCCGGCACCGAGGTATTTACCAAGGTAATGGCCGAAATAATTATCCCTTACTTGGACGATCTCCTTATAAAGGCGAGGTCCAGGGAGCAGTTGTTCGTCGGAGTAGCACTATCTCGGGAAGTGCTACAACAGCACGGCTGGATTCTGAATATTCCAAAGTCGCAGCTGGTTCCTACGACGCGTCTACTGTTCCTGGGTATGGTTCTGGACACAGAACAGGATAAAAAGGGTTTCTCCCGGAGGAGAAGTCCAAGGAGTTGTCGTCTCTAGACAGAGACCTCCTAATACAAATACAGGTGTCGGTGCATCAATGCACGCGAGCCCTGGGAAAGATGGTAGCTTCTTACGAAGAAATTCCATTCGCCAGGCCCCATGCAAGGATTTTCCAGTGGGATCTGTTGGACAAGTGGTCCGGGTCGCATCTTCAGATGCATCGGCTGATAACCCTGTCTCCAAGGGCCAGGGTGTCGCTGTTGTGGTGGCTGCAGATTGCTCATCTTCTAGGGGGCCGCAGATTCGGCATACAGGACTGGGTCCTGGTGACCACGGATGCCAGCCTTCGAGGCTGGGGGGCAGTCACACAGGGAAGAAACTTCCAAGGCTATGGAAAAGTCAGGAGACTTCCCTACACATAAATATTCTGGAACTAAGGGCCATTTACAATGCCCTAAGTCAGGCTAGACCCCTGCTTCAACACCGGCCGGTGCTGATCCAGACAGACAACATCACGGCGGTCGCTCATGTAAACCGACAGGGCGGCACAAGAAGCAGGATGGCGATGGCAGAAGCCACAAGGATTCTCCGATGGGCGGAAAATCATGTGTTAGCACTGTCAGCAGTGTTCATTCCCGGAGTGGACAACTGAGAAGCAGACTTTCTCAGAAGACACGACCTCCACCCGGGAGAGTGGGGACTTCATCCAGAAGTCTTCCAAATGATTGTACACCGTTGGAAAAGGCCACAGGTGGACATGATGGCGACCCGCCTCAACAAAAAGCTACAAAGATATTGCGCCAGGTCAAGGGACCCTCAGGCGATAGCTGTGGACGCTCTGGTAACACCGTGGGTGTACCAGTTGGTGTATGTGTTCCCTTCTCTGCCTCTCTTACCCAGGGTAATGAGAATAATAAGAAGGAGAGGAGTAAGAACTATACTCATTGTTCCGGGTTGGCCAAGAAGAGCTTGGTAACCAGAACTCCAAGAAATGATCTCAGAGGACCCATGGCCTCTGCCGCTCAGACAGGACCTGCTGCAGCAGGGGGCCTGTCTGTTCCAAGACGTACCGCGGCTGCGTTTGACGGCATGGCGGTTGAACGCCGGATCCTGAAGGAAAAGGGCATTCCGGAGGAAGTTATCTCTACGCTATTTAAAGCTAGGAAAGAAGTGAACACAAACCATTATCACCGCATATGGCGGAAATATGTTGCGTGCTGTGAGGCCAGGAAGGCCCCAAAGGAGAAATTTCAGCTAGGTCGATTTCTGCACTTCCTACAGTCAGAGGTGACTATGGGCCTAAAATTGGGTTCCATTAAGGTCCAGATTTCGGCTCTATCGATTTTCTTCCAAAATAGAACTGGCTTAACTGCCTGAAGTTCGGACTTTTGTTAAGGGAGTGCTGCATAGTCAGCCCCCGTTTGTGCCTCCAGTGGCACCGTGGGATCTCAACGTGGTGTTGGATTTCCTGAAGTCGCATTGGGTTGAGCCACTTAAATCCGTGGAGCTATAATACCTCACATGGAAAGTGGTCATGCTGTGGGCCTTGGCGTCGGCCAGGCGTGTATCAGAATTGGCGGCTTTGTCATACAATAGCCCTTATCTGTATTTTATATGGATAAGGCGGAATTGAGGACTCGTTCCCAATTCCTTTCTAAGGTGGTATCAGTTTTTCATGTGAACCAACCTATTGTGGTGCCTGCGGCTACTTGGGACTTGGAGGATTCCAAGTAACTGGACGTAGTCAGGGCCCTGAAAAGTATATGTTTCCAGGACAGCTGGAGTCAGGAAAACTGACTCGCTATTTCTCCTGTATGCACCCAACAAGCTGGGTGCTCCTGCTTCTAAGCAGACTATTGCTCGCTGGATCTGTAGCACGATTCAACTTGCACATTCTGCGGCTGGACTGCCGCACCCTAAATCTGTAAAAGCCCATTCCACGAGGAAAGTGGGCTCTTCTTGGGCGGCTGCCCGAGGGGTCTCGGCTTTACAACTTTGCCGAGCTGTTACTTGGTCGGGTTAAAACATTTTTGTAAGAGTCTACAAGTTTGATACCCTGGCTGAGGAGGACCTAGAGTTTGCTCATTCGGTGCTGCAGAGTCATCCGCACTCTCCCGCCCGTTTGGGAGCTTTGGTATAATCCCCATGGTCCTTACGGAGTCCCAGCATCCACTTAGGACGTCAGAGAAAATAAGATTTTACTCACCGGTAAATCTATTTCTCGTAGTCCGTAGTGGATGCTGGGCGCCCATCCCAAGTGCGGATTGTCTGTAATACTTGTTTATAGCTATTGCCTAACTAAAGGGTTATTCTTGAGCCATCTGTTGAGAGGCTCAGTTATATTTCATACTGTTAACTGGGTATAGTATCACGAGTTATACGGTGTGATTGGTGTGGCTGGTATGAGTCTTACCCGGGATTCAAAATCCTTCCTTATTGTGTCAGCTCTTCCGGGCACAGTATCCTAACTGACGTCTGGAGGAGGGTCATAGTGGGAGGAGCCAGTGCACACCAGGTAGTCCTAAAGCTTTCTTTAGTTGTGCCCAGTCTCCTGCGGAGCCGCTATTCCCCATGGTCCTTACGGAGTCCCAGCATCCACTACGGACTACGAGAAATAGATTTACCGGTGAGTAAAATCTTATTTTTATGTGTTTTAATACTTTGACTTTATAACTGAGTCTCCAAGTGCTGATGCTTGTTTGTATCGGTTTCTATTGGATTTTTGCCAGGGGGCACCACAGCAGATAACATTCTACAGCAGAATGGTGGGGTGTGAGAGGTCATGCTGTGATGTCATAATGGCAACTGCCTATATCAGGGCTGTGCTTTTGCTGTCTCTTGCATATGCCTCCTGAGGACTGGGACGGCATAGCACACCGGCAGAAGGTTAGTGAATGGACAAAGAAAAGGGTAGCTTAGTCCGAAACATCGGCAGAATTTTAGCATGACTATTATAATATATGACTTATGACCTTGGGGATAGCATAGTATTGGATAAAAACAAAATCTCACACCTACTGGACAGTGTTGTTACTTAACAGCCACAAGCAGCTGCAAATAGGTAATTGGAGATATTTGAAGAGCGCTGTCTAGATGGGCCTATAATGTCCCTAATTAAATCCTTTATGTGTGGCTGCACCTATGACATCTCCTTGGAGTTGTTTGGTGAGCCTATAATATTGCAAGGTAAATCCCCTTTACCCTCTCTCTCTCTCTCTCTCTTTCTCTCTGCCTGCCTAAATCCCAGTGTGCCAGTTTTGCAGGCTGTTACATTTTTATTAATTTGCAGAGGTATAAGAGAATTATATTGTGCTTTAGTGATTACTTTTATTTTCATCCAATACTATATACAGATGTAGCCATGCTGATCATGGCTACATCTGGGGTAAATGTGCACCCTCGATGCAGCTATGCGTGCCTGCGCCTAGCCGCGCCGATCAGCGGCATTTGCCGCTCCCATTCATGTGAAATGGGCGCACAAACATCTTAGACGTCCAGACATACGTGGCACGGTTGTGCCTAACAAGGCGCAATCGCGGTATGATATAGCCACGACGAGATTGGCTATATTTGTACAGTTGTAACTCCCTGTTAGCATCAGAGACGAGTGCTATGGTGGTTATGACTGTCCCCCTCCCCAATCCATCTCTTGCTCTCTTTTTTCACTCTCTCACCATCGACTCTAGGTGCGTTCTTCACCGGCTGGGTAAAAGGTCAAAATAGCAGATTTTAGGCGACAGAAGGGATGACTGGGTTATGCAAGGTTAGTTGGTGGGCGGGTGGTCTGGGCAAACTATGCATAGTCTCTTAATGCCTAGAGGGATGGGCAGTCCTTCAGCCATGGGTCCCCAGAGGTTTCCTCCACAAGGGTTTTTTTCCTCTCCTGAGTGCTGAAGGATGACTCTTCATGAGTCATGAGGCTTCCGCCATCTTGTTCCTCTTATAGGACAAGTTTGTAAGATTTCTGGACCAATCTTTGGGGTATATTCAATTAAAGTCGGATCCATTCTGACATGCATTTGTCGGAATGGATCCGACAAGGGCTATTCAATGAACGGCCAGATCCGACAGGACCATCTCAATCCGACTTTAAACAAAGTCGGATTGAGATGAGGGACCTGAGAGGAGGAGACAGGGAGAGCCGCGGGGAGATGTGGAGAGCAGCGGGGACACAGGGGAGAGCAGCGACTACAGCACAGTGCAGCAGGAGGATGGGGCACCACCGCTAGAGCTCACGGCAGCATCCATCCGGCTCCAGCAAGCGAGGTCCTGCTTGCTGGAGCCGGGTGGACGCTGCTGTGAGCCCTAGCGGCGGTGCCCCATCCTTCTGCAGCACTGTGCTGTAGCAGCTGCTCTCCCCCGTCTCCCCGCTGCTCTCCACGTCTCCCCGCGGCTCTCCCTGTCTCCTCCTCTCAGGTCCCTCATCTCAATCCGACATTTTTTAAAGTCAGATTGAGATGCTCAGAAAAGGGACCAAAACCTGTCGGATTTGGCCCCATTTCCAACAGAAGCACGCGGATCGGCGGCTATTCTGCAGATCCACGTGCTTTCCGACAAGTTGGAATTCTCAACTTGTCGGATAATTTTGGGGTGTATTGAATAGGTTGGAACCCCTTCCGACCTAAAAAAGTCGAAAACTGCCATCTTTCCGACAGACGGCAGCTTTCGACTGCAATTGAATATACCCCTTAGTACAAAATTCCCTATTTTATAATGCAGAGTAAATAATAATAATAATAATTACAAAATAATAATTATAAGAAGAATAAAAAGATGAAGAATAAAAAGAAGAAATATAAGAAGAAAATACAGGCTATGTTTTACTTAAAATAAAAATAGACATTTCTTTTTTAAATATATTTTGCTTGAAGCTGCTTTTATTTTTCTTAATAAATCCTCTCAAAAGGTGAAGAAATAACACATATTTGGGGAGACAAAAATATTAGGAGAGTTCAGAACCATGCATTGTTTATTCTACAAAAGAGAGTACCAGGCGAGGCAGACATGTTGGGCCCGCTACATAGTTTACACTGTGTGATTAGCAAAACATGGCAATGAGGCATATAAGGGTAAAATGAAAAACAACTAACAGGATACCTAGGGCCTAATTAAGACCTGATCACTAGGGTGTGTTTTTTGCATCCCTGCGATCAGGTAGTCGCCGCCTACAGGGGGAGGGGGAATTCGGTGTGCAGGGGTGCGATCACATGTGCAGGAGAGCTGCACAAACAGAAGTTTGTGCAGTCTCTGCACAGCCCAGGACTTACTCTTCCAGTGCGATGATTGGGGCCGGAGCTGACGTCAGAAACCCTCCCTTCAAACGCCTGGTCCATCCTGCGTTTCTCCGGACACTCCCTGAAAACGGTCAGTTGCCACACACTAAGGGCCTCTTCCTGTCGGTCACCTTGCGATCGCCCATGCGATCGCTTTTTATGCCCATCCCGTCAGTATTCATCGATGCCCGGTGCAGTCATCTGACACACTGGCGCATTGCGGTGCATACGCATGCGAAGTACAGACCTGATTGCTTGCTGTGCCAAAACGCACAGCAGCGATCGGGTCTGAATTAAGCCCCTAGTTCTGCAGCTTACACAGTAAGGAAAATGGTCTTACTCTGCAATGGCTTTTAAACACTTTTCTCCTTTATAACGAATTTAAAGTGAGCTGAGAGAAAATAAAAGCGGGTCCCGTTATATTTTGAAATAATAAAAAAAAAAAATATCTGACAAAAAATAAAAAATTTCAAGTTATATTAATTCTCTAACACTACGAAGATGATAAGCTCATATTGGGCTCATATTGTGAATTGCATAAAATATTTATATGAAGCCCACATGGATTACTAACACCTCAGGAGGGATGTGATAACTTTGGGCTGTGGTAAGGGTTCCTATGACCAGGGCTGTTTCTAGCCAATTTGGCTCCCAGTGCGAGATTTAAAAATGCGCCCCCCCATGACATAAAAAAATGTGCCCCCCCCCCCCCACACACACCTAGATAAAAAAAAAACTTGCGCGCGCACCTGGCAGGGGGCGTGGCCTCATCTAAATGGGTGTGGCCTCATTTAAATGGGCATGGCCTTGTCTGGAAAGACTACCTCACAATCCAGTTTTTGACCCTGCTCCAACAGATCACGACCACCACAGGAAAAAAAAATTCTACCATATTAAGCCCCACACAGTAATGCCCCCTGCACCATATTATGCCACACACCGCAATGCCCTTGATACATTAAATCCCCATACTACGGCAGGCAAGAGTCCCCATTTCACACATTACGGCAGGTGTCCCCATTTTACACATTGAGAGAGAGAGAGAGAGAATACTTACAGAGGCGAATACCGCTCTTCGGGCCGCCTCACCAGTCGCTCCTCGCGCCGCCTCACCAGTCGCTCCTCGAGCAGGCCTTTCCCTCTTCCTAACTTGGATCCCCCTCTGTACTCCGCTCGGGAGGGGGGGGGGAGTTTCACGGAGTGATGGGGTTGCGTCGTGACGTAACGACGCAACCGCGTCATTCCGTGAAACTCCGCTCCCCAAGCGGTTTACTCGGGGAGAAAAAGTAGGGGGAAGCAGGGAGTCACAGTTAGTGCCGCGGCGGGCGCCCAGTGCGGTTGCACTGCTCGCCTGCCCCAAGAAACGGCCCTGCCTATGACACAGACATTGTTTCAGTGCAAAATAGACAAATACAAGTGCTATGAGACCACCTAAACAAATGTTAATTACATTCTAAACAACTAGAGTGGAGATAATATCATACAGTTTTAGTCTAATTTTTACTTTAAAACCAATATCAATAAAAAAAACATATGCTGAACCAGCGCTGGATGTGATCAGCAATACAGAATCTCTGACCTGCTTCCTAGGACTTGACCAACGACTGACCTGCAGAGTCCTGAGAGCCGCAGCACATGACTGGACCAAATAAGAAAACAGCGCTAATGTCCTGGAACAGCAGAGGGCTTATTGCAAAATGAGCTTCAAACAAACAACTATTCCCTAAGCAGGGGCGGATTGGTACGCCGGGATATCAGATGAGTTCCTGCTTGGCTGCCCCTCTGTTGCCTTCCGTAGCTTGCTGCAGGGCTGGCTCCTACTGTTGCAGGGCCGGCTTCTGTGTTAGGAGCTCAGTCAGCTCCGATCGGGCAGCCACATTCACAGTTGTTTTAAGAAGCCGCTCAGTACCATGGGCCTTTGCGGAGGCAGAGCTCATGAGTCAGCAGGGCCGGATCTTGCCCTTGTGGCGCCCCGGGCAAAAATGGGGGCGTGGCTTCATATGGGGGCGTGGTCAGTTACGCCCCCATTTGTGCCCCCTGTAGCGCAGCTGGAAAAAAAAAATAATAATAAATAAAAGTATACTTACAATCCCCGCTCCTGATTCCAGACCTCCTCCTCCGCCGGCGCCGCTCTTCTCCTGGACTCGGATGGTTGTGTCTGTCCTCGGATCTATGGGAGAGACGTCATTACGTCTCTCCCAGCACAGCATAGACACTAGAGGTCAATTATGACCCCTAGTGTCTCTGCCACTATGCTGTGCGGTGCGCGATTACGTCATCGCGCACCGCACAGCACAGTCCTCTCCATGAAGGGAAACTAGACGCTTAGCGTCTGGTTCCCTTCAAAGCGGGGGACCAGCGGCGGGCACAGCGGGGGGCACTGCAGAGGGCACAGTGGCGGATCTTGCCATGGTGCGGCGCCCTCCGGAAGGCGGCGCCCCGGGCAAAAGTACTGATTGCCCGTGGCAAGATCCGGTACTGTGAGTCAGCTCCATTCTCCGTCCAGCAGCTCAGCATGTCTGGTGACGCAGAAGCCCGGAATACATGGAATAACATGTGGACAGGCGCCGGGAGCCCTGCAGCCAGCCGCCGCGCAGATGGGGTGAGTGAGAGGAGAGCTGGGGCTGGGTAATCCCCAGTATCACCTTCTCTGTGTGGCCATGGGCTGGGAACACACTGCAGTCTGTCTGTGTATACTTATAGAGACACTCTCAACCACCTCATGCGTGTGCGTGTGTGTGTGTGTGTGTGTGTGTGTGTGTGTGTGTGTGTGTGTGTGTGTGTGTGTGTGTGTGGGGGGATTGAAAGTTTGGGCACACCAGGCAAAAATTCATTTTAATGTGCAAAAAGAAGTCAAGGAAAGATGGAAAAATCTCCAAGAGGCATCAAATTACAGATTAGACATTCTTATAACATGTCAAAAAAAGTTTGATTTTATTTCCATCATTTACACTTTCAAAAGAACAGAAAACAAAAAATGGCGTCTGCAAAAGTTTGGGCACCCTGCAGAGTTAATACCTTGTACTGCCCCCTTTGGACAGCTGAGACCTGGCAGTGTCATGGATTGTTCTCAATCATCGTCTGGAAAGACCAGGTGATGTCAATCTCAAAGGTTTTAAAAGCCCAGACTCATCTGACCTTGCTCCAACAATCAGCACCATGGATTCCTCTAAGCAGTTGTGTAGAACACTGAAACTGAGAATAGTTGACGCTCACAAAGCAGGAGAAGGCTATAAGAAGATAGTAAAGCGTTATCAGATGCCCATATCCTCTGTTCGGAATGTAATTAAGAAATGGCAGTCATCAGGAACAGTGGAAGTTAAAGCAAGATCTGGAAGACCAAGAAAAATATCCCCACTGTATACACAAACAGAAAACCCAGCACTCACCAATGTAAGCTCACTTATCCTCAACAATTCAATAAATAAATGATGGGGGTTTAGTTAGTGGATTGACCAATACACGGAAGCCTGCAAACCGCTCGCCAAGGTACCCCACCTTCAAGCAGGTCCTACACTATCACAGAGTCTTAAAACCTGACTACCTCACTGCTGTTACACACATCATCTGCCTGCTAGATTTAAGGTGCACCTGCCACAGACTTTATGGCTTTTAAAGGTACACTAGTCACCTTACATTGGCTTAGATAGATTGCTAAGGAACAGCTGAGACAGGTTCAGGATAATAGAGTCCACACAGGGGTGCATGAGAAGGTGGGGTACCTTGGCGAGTGGTTTGCAGGCTTCCGTGTATTGGCGAATCCACTAACTAAACCCCCATCATTTATTTATTGAATTGTTGAGGATAAGTGAGCTTACATTGGTGAGTGCTGGGTTTTCTGTTTGTATGTGAGCGATGTGGTCATGGGCTACATGCACCCCACCCTGTGAGTAGTAAGTGCAGCTGTGTACCCCTCTTTTGGGATGGCGAGTGCTGTTATGTGCACCCCACCCTTTGAGTGGTTAGTGCATTGCTGTACCCCGCTCCTGGGGTGGCGAGTGCTGTGGTTTTCTTTCTGCGCATATATATATATATATATATATATATATATACACACACACACACACACACACACGCACACTATACATTACACGTGGGCTGACATTACACAGGGACTGACTTTACACATAGATAACGAGGGGACAGACATTACACCAGTGCATTACATGGGGGCTGATATTAACCCTATACATTACATGGGGGGTGACAATACACCTGTGCACTACACAGGGACTGACATTACACATACATTACACACTGACTGACATTACACCTATACATTACACGGGGGGCAGACATTACACCAGTACATTGCATGGGGTCTGATATTAACCCTATACATTACAAGGGGGCTGACAATACACCTGTACATTATACAGGGACTGACATTACACCTATACATTACACATGGTCTGACAATGCACCTGTACATTACACAGGGACTGACATTACACCTATACATTACCCATGGTCTGACAATGCACCTGAACATTACACAGGGACTGACATTACCCATATACATTACACGGGGGCTGACATTACACCTATACATTACCCATGGTCTGACAATGCACCTGAACATTACACAGGGACTGACATTACCCATATACATTACACGGGGGCTGACATTACACTTGCACATTATATGGGGACTCATATTATGCAGGGGACTGACATTACACATATACGTTACACAGGGGCTGACATTACACCTGTACACAGGGCCAATATTACACCTATACGTTTGTTGCGGTTTATTTTTTTTCTGTGGGGGGCAATGTGTGTGCGTGTGTGTGTGTGTGTGTGTGTGTGTGTGTGGTTGTTTTTGTGTAATATTTTTCATCTGTGCATGCAGGGCCGGCTCCAGGCATGTTCGAATAGAGCGGCCGCGCAGGGCACCACCCTTAATGGGCGCCGCGCGCTGGCGCCGCTATATTCGAAGCTGGAGCCGGCCCTGTGCAGCATTGGCCCGGCCACGTGACCTCTTGTGTGCGCTATGCGCGCTGCGCGGCGCCGGTGTCTAACGTCAGACGCCTCGCAGCGCGCATAGCGCACACAATCGCCCGCCCACACCTGGACCCGCACTCGCCCGCCCGCACTCGGACAGCAGTGCTCCTCCCCCTTTCAGCGCCGCAGGTATTTGGGGGGGGCACTGTAAGGATAATGTCTCTGAACCACCTCAATGTGATGACCTCTTAGGTACCCGTGAGAGCAGCTCTTAACACAAAGAGTAAACACGCAGCTGTTGGTTAAGAATCACTCTGCTTTATTAGGGGCCGAACAGCTTGTTAAAAAGGACAGGATATATGGGTGTATACAATACGTGCAAGAACATAATCGGTTTAGGAAGTTAACTTACGACACTACATGCAGGATATCATACAGCGGAAACATGGAATGCACGAGGGCACCACGAGCTCTATGTCCTTATAAGGACTTCCGTACACGGACAGGGGTACGTGCTGAAACTAAAGAGCAGTCAGTACATAGTTTCAGTGTGACGTGGGAGTAGCTTCATAAGGTTATGGGGACCTTGAGACGTCTTTGTCTCTGTAGCAATAGCAGTGAGTAGAGAACACAGACCCTTTAACCCTTCAATCCCCTCTTAGAATCATACATTTAAATGATATGATTCTTCTCACTAAACTCCTTATTCCTATATTTGGCAAGGTACTGCTTGTAGTCTTCAGGGGAATTTACGTGTGCAGGGGCAATGGATTCATACATAAGGGTATTCTCAATACCTTTGGTAGCAAGCTTTCTGCAACATGGTATGATGCAAAACACAATAACACATATAAAAATGAGAATAATCAATATAAAGATTCCCAATTGTACAAGTGCTTGTCTCCAGTTCTCAAACCATCCAAAGTATTGGCTCCAGGGGTTATCAATGCCGGAATTCTTTTTCAGCTCAATGGATAAATCCTCTAACTTTTTAATAGCTAAGGTGACCTTACCATTGGGACCTGTGTTATCTGGTATGTAGGTACAACATCCTTCTACCCTTTTTATATACACGCATGTTCCACCCTTTTCTGCTAATATCATATCTAGGGCCATACGGTTTTGGAATGTCATCTGGGTAGTGGATTCCAACTGTTCAGCTACTCCTCCCAAGGCATCTCTGGTGTCGTTAATGAATCTCTGCTGATTATAATATATATAGTTAATCCAAGCAACATTCTTATTAACAGTTATTATAGGGATTAAAGATTCAAAACCTGCAGCAACTTCATCTCTAGCTTTAAATTCATCAGGAACTCCTCTAGGGATTCCTATAGCATCAATATATACATGAGGGTCAAAGCTACCTTCTGGTTTTTCCCTTTTTCTTCTTTTGAAAACTACAGTAGGAGAAGGTGGTTGCTCATCTTCTGAGAGAATATGGAGAGGCATGATTACTTTAGCCAATGCACACTCTCCTTGCCATGAGGTGTCTAACTTTGTTCTTAACTTCATGTCCCCACAGACATAGTAGATATCTCCTAGGGATTTAGTTTGGTTAACTAGGACAGTAGTCCTTCTCTCTGCACAATATCCTGGGGGGAAAGTTTTCAAATTTCTACCCGAGGTGTCATTGGATACATAACAAGTGTAATTACCAGGGTATATAGTTATGGTGTTACCTGGGTTGGGATTCTTAGACAGTATGGGGTATTCCTTTTTCCACATTTCACATTTACTACTGTTGGTTTCTGTGCCATTGTAAAGGCTGAAGAAACAACCTTCTTGTGATACTGGGATATTTAAAGGCACAGTACCTAAATGCGGTCTGGATTTACCACAGACATTCAGTTACTTTTATTGTGTTTGTTGGCACTATATTTCATCCATTCTAACCAGAAATTGATATCAGAAAAGCCTGTTTCTATGGCCATGGTGTCTTCAAAGGTGGGGTTATCAATGGCTATTATATCATTAAATGTGGTGATGTGAGGCCTGATTGGATTAATTTGGGAACTAATTTTGGGTTTATACTCTGAGTTATTAAACATGTCCTTTAGGAAGAATTGTTTCCTGGATGCCCCTACCTGTCCATAGTGACCTAGGACGTAAGTGTCGGCATCCGCGGGTTGTGGGTGCCTTATACTTATAATAAAATGACTGTTACATTTATCCCTTCTATAAAGAGTGAGTCGGGTAAGCAATGATTCCCCGTTTTTATCCTTTTTTAGAGCTGCCTCAGGGGGCTGATATCCCCAGCTAATTCCCGAATTCCACCCCACAGACCCCCAATAGTCACAATTATGTCCCCATTGATTACTGGTGACACAGATATAGGCTTGCTCTACACCATTAGGGGTGCCATACTGATCACATCCCCATGTCCATCGTTTGGAGATACAGGGGTCGATGGTACAATAATCTATTATGTAGGTGGCTACTTCAGTATTAGAGGAGTTATACCAAAAAGTATATGTGCCTGCATCTTCAGTTATGGCCACCTCAGTATAGCTTGTGGGCAAAAGGTTAATAAGGATGGCTAGAGTGGTGAGTAGTCCTTTAATTATCATGTTCATCTGTATTTGCGTGTTGGAGGTCAGGGCTGTCTGCCCCCGTTCGTACCTCGTCCTGTTGGAGGTCAGGGCTGTCTGCCCCCGTTAGTACCTCTCTCGGACTTCCTTCTCGGTCTGGTCTAGGTACGTTCTTTACTCGGGACGCATGGATCCAGGTAGGCCCCTCTTTGGTAAGGATCGCTGTTCTGGTGATTGCAACAACCTCTGTCTCTGGACCGTATGCAAAATCTCCTGGTTCCTTGTTCCTGGGAAGAATCTTAACAATCACTCTGTCTCCCACCCGGAAAGGGTGAGTTGGTTCCTGTGGATTAGAAGGATTTTTACGAACAACATCATATTCAACCTCACTCAGTTTGGTTATGAGGGATCTAACATATTCTTCCCTAATCTGATCTAGGTCCCCCTCTTGCACTATCATGGGTTTCTTTGCCCAGGGTGTGGGGAAGGGTCTTCCCATGAGTATTTCAAAAGGGGAGTATCCCAAAGTCTTCTGTGGGGTCATTCTGATTTCTGCTAGGATAATAGGAAGGACTTGCTTCCACTTGTGAAAGGTACCTCCTGTGGCCTTCCTTAATTTGTCCTTTATGGTCCTATTCATCCTTTCTACGACCCCTGAACTTTGCGGGTGATACGGAATATGAAATTTCCATTCTATCTGTAGGGCTTTTACCAAGGCCTGTGTGATCTTTGCTGTAAAGGCTGCGCCTTTATCACTATTTATCTGTAACGGGCATCCCCACCTAGGGATGACTTCATGAGTTAGAGTTCTTGCTACAGTTTTGGCATCTTCTGCTTTTGTTGGGAATACCTCTGGCCATCGTGAGAACATGTCCACTATAACCAAGGCGTATTCCTGTTTTCCTTTACCTGGTATATGTGTAAAGTCAATTTGCAAGTGTGTAAAGGGTGTGGTGGGGTACTCAAGATGCTGATGTTTGGCCTTGTTAGGGTTGTTAGGGTTATTGCGTAGACAGGTAATACATCTACTGACATACTGATCTACCAATGTTTTAACATCTGTGATATAAAAGTCTTTGCTTAAAAGTATAGCTGTGGTGCTTTTGCTATGGTGTCCTACCCCATGGTAGTGAGCAATGAACAAAGGGGCACTTGATTGTGGTATGCATGGTCTCCCCTCTTTGCAGATCAATCCTGTTTTAGGATTTTTCTGCAATATAGGGAATACCCAGTCATCTAAATCTTTTGGGGATGCTGAGGCCTGTAATTCAGTTATCAGATATTGATCGTCAATCACAGGAGGTGTCATGACGGTCATATGTAACTGGTTAATGGCTTGCAGTGCTGCTTCTTTGGCAGCCTTGTCAGCAAGGGCGTTACCTTTAGATATGTCATCCTTGCCACCCGTGTGAGCTCTGCAATGCAATATTGCGACATCGGAGGGCAGTGTGATGGCATGGAGTAAATCTGTGATGAGTTGTGCGTGGGAAATTCCTTTCCCGTCGGCTCCCACAAACCCTCGGCGGGCCCATATCATACCATGATCATGCACCACGCCATGGGCGTATTTGGAATCTGTGTAAATTGTAACAGGTTTGTCTTGGTACATTTGGCAAGCTCTTGTAAGGGCTATGAGCTCTGCTGCTTGTGCTGACTGGTATGGGATAGGTTTGGCTTCTAGGATGTCATTTGGGGGGCGTACAACAGCGTAGCCCGCCTGGTATGTAGAGTCATTGGGTCTGCTACATGAGCCGTCCACAAAAACATGGTCAGAACCTGGTATTGGTACAGGGGACATATCCAGTCTTGGGGAGGTCTCTGACTCTATTGATGTAGAACAGTCATGGTCATCAGGTATGTCATCTTGGGGACCCTTTAGTCCTAGAAGTGCATTAAGAATGGGTGCGGGGCCTGAGGATGCGTTTGCATACTTAATGGTGAGTGAGGGGCTTCCTAGTAGCAGGACCTCATATCCACTAAGACGCTGGGCTGACATGTGCTGTGTATGTAACCCTTTAAGTATGGCCATCACATCATGGGTTGTGTGAAGGACAGTGGGGTGTCCCAGGGTGAGTGTAGTTGCCATCTCAGCCACCATTGCACAGGCCGCCAGTGCCCGAAGACAGGCAGGCATACCTTGGACCGACACAGGCATTACTTTAGAAAAGAATGCCACGGGGCGCAGTTTACCTCCATGTTCTTGGGTTAGTACCCCCGCCATGGTTTTACAGTTGTCCCTTGCATATAAATGAAATGGTTGTACATAGTTTGGGAGGCCCAATGCCGGACTTTTCATCAACATACATTTTAAGCTTTCATATGCATTTAACATTTCTTGTGACCATTGTATCTCTCTAGGTTTGTCATTGAGTGTGGCTTGTCTCAAAATATTATCATAGTAGGAACAGTCAGATATCCACTGTCTGCAATAGTTTATCATTCCCAGAAAAGATAGCATTTCTTTCTGAGTGGTTGGGCGGACCAGACCCAATACAGACTGAATGCGCTGTGGACTGACTTTCCTTTCCCCCTTTGTGAGGACAAAACCTAGGTAATCAACATGTTTTTTACACCATTGCATTTTTGTCTTTGACACTTTGTGTCCACATTTACAGAGCCAGTTTAACAGTGATAAACCATCCTCTCGGCATGCCTCCTCTTTTGAACTCAGTTCATCCCACATTTTCTTTATGCCGTCCTGTGTATTGAGAGGGTAATTAGTGGCAGTCTGATTAGCCGTTGCTATAGGGGTACTAATTGTGGGCACCTTACTCCAATCCCACCCGTTATAATGATCTATGACCCCGTCTATGATAAGTCTCATGTCTTCCTGTGTGAAACTACGTCCCTTACAAGCCTTTTTTAAGTAAGCGATGCAGCCCTTGGGTGCTACCGTAGGTTTGGGACAGTTCTTAATAATTCTGTCTAAATCTTCAACCTCAATAGGTTTTTTTAATAGTTGATCACCCACTGTCATGAAAGGCATGTGTGTCTCCGTCCCCTGTGCACCGCCGTCCGCCCCTGAAATGAGTCTACCGGACCGGGTATGTCCAGGACTAGTGATTTCATTAGTGACAATTGTGGAGTCTGCTGACTGACGAGTGGTTGCAGAGGTGGGGCGAGCGGGCGAGAGTGGAGTGTCCCAAAGTGAGATGGGGGTGGGGACGGATGATGACTGGGGTGGTGGGACCAACTGAGGTGGCTGGGGCGGGGGAGCAGATGGCGGGGCTGTAATAACAGCAGAGGACAGAGCTAAGATGTCCTCGTCTGTTAATGCGGGGTAAAGGCGATTATAGGGTGGGGGACAGATGCTGTTAGTCAATTTCTGAAATCTATCTTTCTCTTTTGCATGAAACTGGGACTGGGTGTTGGGTTTATTTTTAGTTCTGATCTTTCTCGGTCTATCTTGCCAATGAGGGGCTATAGTAAGCCACTGCTCTCCCCCCGCCCGCATATATGTCATATCCCATTGAGGATCGTGGTCATACCACGGCCAAGCTTCCTTGTCCTCAAGACATAAGCCCTTCACCATATCCATATAAAATGGCAAGTTTGACCCGTCTCTGGGAAAGGGATCGGGACTTTTCATGGCTTCTGTCCAGCCAGCTAGGTTGTCTAGCCAGGGATTAACAAGGTAGTAGTTTGTAGGGGAGACACGAGCAACATATTCCTTGCAGGTCTCTCCCGGGAGGGGAGGGGGGTACTCAGTTTCCTTACTCTGGTCTGATCCCATATTACCAACAAGTAACTAACGTGTTTAAGGTAAAGTAGCAACAATCTTATCTTAAAAACATAGACTGTTCCGAACACACTGTCATATAATGCGCGTACACTTACCACCCGCGCAATATATTTCTAAAAGAATTCACAAATAACAGGGAAGGGGAACAATAGTCTATGTATGCATTCAGCTGATCTGATCATAGATCATTGGTAACATGTGGGAGTGCATATTCCCTACACAAACTACCGGGAACAGAAAACAACAACAGTACAACAATATTTGTCACAAATCAACTTTTAAATGTACTTAAAATCACTGTAAACAACAATGTCCTCTGACACTCAGCGTCCGTGCACTTACCACCCGTTCACTGAGTGTCCTTAATAGAAAAATTACAATATGAGTACTTATAAGACAGACATACAAATATTTAGGTGATCAAATCGAGGAGGCGTTGTTTGGACCCCTGGTCCTTCTATGGTATCCCTGATACCTGTTTATGACGCCTTAAAACGTGGACCCCTGGTCCTTCTATGGTATCCCTGATACCTGTTTATGACGCCTTAAAAAAAATCCTTTACATAAAACTACGTAACATTAAGTCCCGGACTTAAATATTACCTTGTCACGTGTTCCCGGAACACGGAGTGAGTTCAGATCCAGTAGATGGTCGCAATCCCTTAGCGGACAAGACAGACAACAAAATTCTCTATCTTACCGATCAGGGGACGATCGGCTGGATTCCGGACTGAGCCCCCAGATTGTAAGGATAATGTCTCTGAACCACCTCGATGTGATGACCTCTTAGGTACCCGTGAGAGCAGCTCTTAACACAAAGAGTAAACACGCAGCTGTTGGTTAAGAATCACTCTGCTTTATTAGGGGCCGAACAGCTTTTTAAAAAGGACAGGATATATGGGTGTATACAATACGTGCAAGAACATAATAGGTTAAGGAAGTTAACTTACGACACTACATGCAGGATATCATACAGCGGAAACATGGAATGCACGAGGGCACCACGAGCTCTATGTCCTTATAAGGACTTCCGTACACGGACAGGGGTACGTGCTGAAACTAAAGAGCAGTCAGTACATAGTTTCAGTGTGACGTGGGAGTAGCTTCATAAGGTTATTCGGACCTTGAGACGTCTTTGTCTCTGTAGCAATAGCAGTGAGTAGAGAACACAGACCCTTTAACCCTTCAGGCACATTTATGGATGGCACTGTGGGGGCATTTATCTGGCACTGTGGGGTCACATCTGCACTGTGGGGGCATTTATCTGGCACTGTGGGGGCATATCTGCACTGTGGGGGCATTTATCTGGCACTGTGGGGGCATATCTGCACTGTGGGGGCATTTATCTGGCACTGTGGGGGCATTTCTGTATCTGGCACTGTAGGGGCATTTATGTATCTGGCACTGTGGGGGCATTTCTGGCATTGTGGGGGCATTTATGTATCTGGCACTGTGGGGGCATACCTGGCACTGTGGGGGCAATTATGTATCTGGCACTGTGGGGGCATATCTGGCACTGTGGGGGCATATCTGGCACTGTGGGGGAATTTCTGTATCTGGCACTGTGGGGGCATTTCTGGCACACTGGGGGCATATCTGGCACTGTGGGGGCATATCTGGCACTGTGGGGGCATTTATGTATCTGGCACTGTGGGGGCATTTCTGGCACACTGGGGGCATTTCTGGCACACTGGGGGCATTTCTGGCACTGTGGGGGCATTTATGGCACTGTGGGGGCATATCTGGCACTGTGGGGGCATATCTGGCACTGTAGGGGGCATATCTGGCACTGTGGGGGCATATCTGGCACTGTAGGGGCATATCTGGCACTGTGGGGGCATTTCTGTATCTGACACTGTGGGGGCATTTCTGGCACTGTGGGGGCATTTCTGGCACACTGGGTGCATTTCTGGCACTGTGGGGGCATATCTGGCACTGTAGGGGCATATCTGGCACTGTGGGGGCATTTCTGTTTCTGGCACTGTGGGGGCATTTCTGGCACACTGGGGGCATTTCTGGCACACTGGGGGCATATCTGGCACTGTGGGGGCATATCTGGCACTGTGGGGGCATTTCTGTATCTGGCACTGTAGGGGCATTTATGTATCTGGAACTGTGGGGACATATCTGGCACTGTGGGGGCATTTATGTATCTGGCACTGTGGGGGCATTTATGTATCTGGCACTGTGGGGGCATTTATGGCACTATGGGGGCATTTCTGTATCTGACACTGCTGGGGGGCATGTCATGTGTAGCTGGCACGGCTAGGGAGCATATCATGTAGTGTTCCCGCTAGGCGTCTGTGGCTAGGCAATGAGTCTCAGTGCTCTGCCTGGCGCAAAGTGTCTAACGTGCTCTGCCTGGCGCAAAGTGTCTAACGTGGTCTGCCTGGCGCAAAGTGTCTAACGTGGTCTGCCTGGCGCAAAGTGTCTAACGTGCTCTGCCTGGCGCAAAGTGTCTAGGAGGTTCTACCTGGTGCAGTGTGTATTAACTGCACTACTGTGTGGTGTAATGCGAATTGCCACAATTATGTGGCCACGCACGTTTCCCACGAAGCAACGCCCCTAAATTTTTGCTGCGCGCCTTCGCCGCGCACTGTCCATGCTTTACCATGTGGGTAGATGAGCACCAAGCATTACAGTATGTACATCATTTTCCCCTCCTAACTTAAAAATGTGCCCTCCCTGTGATCAGCACCCTGCCCTAAAAAGTGAACACTATCATGTGTAGCTGGCACTGCTGGGGGGCATATTGTGTGTAGCTGGCACTGCTGGGGGGCATGTCATGTCTATCTGGCACTGCACATTGTGTATCTGGCACTATACTGGAGACATTGTGTGTAAGGAACCCTACTGTGGCTGTTATGTGTAAGGCTGCTGATTGTGTGCGTAGAGGGGGTGTGAAAATATATTTATTTATAGTCTAATAATATGAAGTTATGAGGCCATGCCCACTTTTCCAGAGGCCACACCCACTTTTCCTGGAGCGCGCGCGCATAAGGGGGAGGGGGGCGCTTTTACATGTTCTCGCTCAGGGTACAAGTAGGCCTGAAGCCGGCCCTGTGTGCATGCATTGAGTTGCACCACTTACGCATCCAGATGGTGTTCATACAGCATCACAGTACAGAGTGTATTTAAAATCTGTTGGGCATTACTGGGTGGTTACAGAGGTTTGGATAATCAGCCGCAGATGTAACGTAGTATGGGTGTGATATTAAAGTGACGTACGTGGGTGTGTTGCTGAAAATGGTTGCGTATAGAGATGCTGAATTGTTCACATTGGAGGCCATAATCGGATGAATGATCTGAACCTAGTACAGGGCTACTGCATTAAAAGGCGCACAAGGAATGATTGCAGAATGTGTAGACACTGAATGGGGACATCTCAGTCCATATAAATTTGGATGCACAGCTATACACCAGGGAAAAGCTTTGTTGCGGAATTAGCATAGTCGCAGACTCAACTGCAGTAAAAGAGGCAATGAAGGTTGCGGCTCACATTCTGGCCTTATGAGGAGTAGTATCCCGCCCCCCTCAGCAGACCCGCCTCCATTAGGGCTGCTTACAGAAATTTCCCGGGCTGGTTTTCCATCCCAATCCGCCCCTGTCTGTAAGTCAGTGGTTTCCAAACTGGGTTGCCTCTAGGCACTTGCGAGGGTGCCCTGGGTTCGTGATCCAGGACCAATTTAAATTAGTTATGGTCAATATAACAGGCAAACCAGTGCTTGTGGCTTCTCAAGTCTTACTGAAGGAGCCCATATAGGAAAACAAACTGGCTAGTTTCAAAGAGCAGAAGCTTCTCTTGCTATAAAAGTGTTTTACCAAGGTCATTCTAAGAGAACTCCTACTGTATTTCAAATAATTATAACACAAAAGAAAACCAACATGTATCTGTAACCTTGATATAGACCTTACTACACCTCCTAAATCTGAACTTACAATACTTTGAGCTTTTTAACTCTAGACCTATCATTCGCCGTTATGGTGGCCCATTTTAATACCCATGCCGATATCCTATAGCTATATGATATGATCCACAAATATGGGGTGGTATTCATGTGACCGGCGGTCTGCTGACCGACGGTCACATGACCTCCTCCACCATCCCGCCGGCTCAGTATCCCGATGGTCGGCATGCTGACCAACAGGGACTATTTCCACTCGTGGGTGTCCACGACACCCATAGAGTGGGAATAGAACCCGTGGCGACCGCAGGTCGCCACCGAGCCCGCAGCGTGGCGAGCGCAGCGTGGCGAGCGCAGCGAGCCCGCAAGGGGCTTGCTGCACTCGCCCCTCCCCGCCGGGATCCCGGCGTCGGTATGCTGCCGGGATCCCGGCGTCGGTAAGCTGACCGGCGGTCAGGAGACCACCGGTCAGCCATACTACACCCACAAATATGTGTATTGTACATTGCCCTCAGTAGTGCAAGTAGAAATATTTCTTAGTGTTACTGGGTGCCAAAAAATGGACGTGGTCATGTGTTCTGAGGGGATGTGGTCACATGCCACTAGTGAGAGTGGCTACATGACACTAGCAGCGTGGCCACACGACACAACCCCTTTTCTTTGCACTCTGGAGGTAAGGCTAGAAATATATAGTAATGCTTCCATTATAACAGGAAAATATACTGTAGCCCCAAGGGCAATGGGGCTAATTAGGATGTGGACGGAGTGGCTATCGCTGCTGCTTCCTTGGAAGCAGCAGTGATAGATCTGTATGTTAATGCCTCAGGAAGCGTCGATTACAACTAGACGCCTCCTGCTGCAGTAGCGATCCACCCTGTGTAGTAGGACGCATGCTTCGTATCACTGGACTCCCCACTGGGCGGCTTGCGGCACCCATGGGGACGCGCAAACCACCAGTCGCAGAGACAAGGAAATCTCAGTCCAATAATGGAGATCCCTAAAAGGCAGTGACAAACCTCCTTTTTCACAAACGGAGGCTATCGTTGCCCGCTACCCGTCCCAAAATGGTGTCAGACTGTCAATCACTAACAGTCTGATGCCAGTCTGAATGGGACCTGTGCATGCGCAAAGTACCAACATCTGTACTTTGTGCATCACAAAGCAGATCCAATGGGATCGGAATGAGGTCCCATAAGTACCGTTTTCTCAGCAACAGAACAAGTGGCAGAGTATTCTAAACATTTGGTAAAGCTTCACATTGGTGCTCCAATCTTGGTTATACATAAAGTTTGTCAAATATATTTATTAGAAGAAGAAAAAAGCCAGTTTTACCACAGAATTTCATTGTAATTTTGTCGTGTTGCGTTTTTCTATAAGGATTTTTCCTCTGCTCCATGATTTTTTCACATACATTTCACTGTTTATGCTTTAGTATACTGTATATTGAAGGACCATGTTTTAGAAAAAAGATACATATGTTTATGGCTATTGTGATGTTTTCAGGGCTAGTGTAATTATCACATGGCCGAAGGAAACAGGAACAGGTGTAACCTTTCACAACCTGATTCTACCAGCTATGATAGGCCCTACACATTAGGCGATATAACTGATTGATATGAACGTTCTCGTTCATTAATGAACGAGAACTCGTTCATATTGTTCAGTATGTAGGCACCTACGATGAACGATGCGCGGCCTCGCGCTCGTTCATTGTTGGTGCTGGGTCACTTATGCATGCAAGGCAATACGGACAATCTCGTCCATATTAGCTTGCACTGCTAAGGAGGGTCGCCTGTGTGCCGTATCGCCGTCGGGCAGCTCGGCGGCGGGTCGTCAAATGTGTAGGGCCCATTACATGTACTGTAGCATAACATTCAGGACACACATACACACATTCCATATGTGTCAGCAGTGCACCTGTATGTAATGTGTATAGAGATGACTGAAAACCAAAGGGCCATGGCCACTAACAAAGTTTTGTCTCCCTGTACTGTCCTTTGTACGGCGCTGCGAAACACTTGTGGCGCCCTATAAATAAAATGTAATAATAATAATAATAATCCCCTTTACTCTCTCTCTCTGCCTGCCTAAATCCCAGTGTGCCAGTTTTGCAGGCTGTTCCATTTTTAATAATTTGCAGAGGTATAAGAGAATTATATTGTGCTTTAGTGATTACTTTTGTTTTCATCCAATACTATATACAGATGTAGCCATGCTGATCATGACTACATCTGGGGTAAACGTGCACCCTCAACGCAGCTATGCGTGCCTGCGCCTAGCCGCGCCGAGCAGTGGCATTTGCCGCTCCCATTCATGCGAAATGGGCGCACAAACATCTTAGACTTCCAGACATACGCGGCACGGTTGTGCCTAACAAGGCGCAATCGCGGTATGATATAGCCACGACGAGATTGGCTATATTTGTACAGTTGTAACTCCCTGTTAGCATCAGAGACAAGTGCTGTGGTGGTTATGACTGTCCCCCTCCCCAATCCATCTCTTGCTCTCTTTTTCCACTCTCTCACCATCGACTCTAGGTGCGTTCTTCACCGGCCGGGTAAAAGGTCAAAATAGCAGATTTTAGGCGACAGAAGGGATGACTGGGTTATGCAAGGTTAGTTGGTGGGCGGGTAGTCTGGGCAAACTCTGCATAGTCTCTTAATGCCTAGAGGGATGGGCAGTCCTTCAGCCATGGGTCCCCAGAGGCAGTGGTGCAAGTAGAAAAAAATGTCTTATGGTTACTGTGGGTGTGGTCAAATGCCACATGGGGCGTGGCCAATGAAAATGGGGGCGTGATACACATATGGGGGAGGGGCAGATACACGTATGACCCCAATAGTGCCAGATACACGTTGCCCCACAGTGCCAGATACACAAATGTCCCCAGAGTGCCAGATACACAAATGTCCCCAGAGTGCCAGATACACAAATGTCCCCAGAGTGCCAGATACACATTGCCTCACAGTGCCAGATACACATTGCCCCACAGTGCCAGATACAGAAATGCCCCCAAAGTGCCAGATACACATTGCCTCACAGTGTCAGATACACTTTGCCCCACAGTGCCAGATACACATTGCCCCACAGCGCCAGATACACAAATGTCCCCAGAGTGCCAGATACACAAATGTCCCCAGAGTGCCAGATACACATTGCCCCACAGTGCCAGATACAGAAATGCCCCCATAGTGCCATACATTGCCTCACAGTGTCAGATACACATTGCCCCACAGTGCCAGATACACAAATGCCCCCACTGTGTCAGATATACATTGCCCCCCGTGCCAGATACAGAAATGCCCCTACAGTGCCAGATATGCCCCCAGTGCCAGATATCCCCCAGTGCCAGGTATATATGCCCCGCTGTGCCAGATATGCCCCCAGTGCCAGATATCCCCCAGTGCCAGGTATAACATGCCCCCCCCAGTGCCAGATATCCCCCAGTGTCAGGTATACGTTTTCCTCCCCCCTCCTCCCCTGCTCACCGCTGCCATCTGTCTGTGTGAGGGGAGGAGAGCGCAGCTTGCGCCTCTCCTTCCCCTCAGTCTCCGGCGGGTGTCTCAGTTTAATTCAGCGCCGATCTGTGAGCCAATCAGAGCTCGCGGTGCGAGCTCTGATTGGCTCACGGATCGGCGCTGAATTAACTGAGACACCCGCCGGAGACTGAGGGGAAGGAGAGGCGCAGGCTGCGCTCTCCTCCCCTCACATCAGCGGCGGGTGCGGCGTGTGCGGCGTGGAGCAACAGAGGGAGGGAGGGAGGGAAGAGGAGCGGCGGCCCGTCGGTGTGGGTACGGCGTACCCACGGCTAAATTCTTACGGGTACGCCGTACCCACCCGTACCCGCCCACTTGCACCACTGCCCAGAGGTTTCCTCCACAAGGGGGTTTTTCCTCTCCTGAGTGCTGAAGGATGACTCTTCATGCCAGATTTCTGGACCAATCTTTGGGGTATATTCAATTAAAGTCGGATCCATTCTGACATGCATTTGTCGGAATGGATCAGACAAGGGCTATTCAATGAACAGCCAGATCAGACAGGACCATCTCATTCCGACTTTAAAAAAAGTCGGATTGAGATGAGGGACCTGAGAGGGAGACGGGGAGAGCCGCGGGGAGATGTGGAGAGCAGCGGGGAGACAGGGGAGAGCAGCGGCTACAGCACAGTGCAGCAGGAGGACGGGGCACCACGGCTAGAGCTCACGGCAGCGTCCACCCGGCTCCAGCAAGCGAGGTCATGCTTGCTGGAGCCGGGTGGACGCTGCTGTGAGCTCTAGCGGCGGTGCCCCATCCTCCTGCTGCGCTGTGCTGTAGCCGCTGCTCTCGCCCGTCTTTCCGCTGCTCTCCACGTCTCTCCGCGGCTCTCCCCGTCTCCTCCTGTCAGGTCCCTCACCTGAATCCGACATTTTTTAAAGTCAGATTGAGATGCTCAGAAAAGGGGCCAAAACCTGTCGAATATGGCCCC
Source organism: Pseudophryne corroboree (assembly GCF_028390025.1). Lineage (NCBI taxonomy): Eukaryota > Metazoa > Chordata > Amphibia > Anura > Myobatrachidae > Pseudophryne > Pseudophryne corroboree. The sequence goes on from NC_086447.1 coordinate 733,318,534, forward strand.
GTTTCCAACACAAGCAAGCTGATCGGTGGCTATTCCCCCGATCCACGTGCTTTCCGACAAGTCGGATTTCTCAACTTGTCGGACAATTTTTGGGTGTATTTAATAGGTTGGAACCCCTTCCGACCTAAAAAAGTCGAAAACTGCCATCTTTCCAACAGACGGCAGCTTTCGACTGCAATTGAATATACCCCTTAGTCCAAAATTCCCTATTTTATAATGCAGAGTAAATAATAATAATAATTACAAAATAATAATTACAAGAAGAAAAAGAAGAAGAAGAAAAAGAAGAAATAGAAGAAGAAATATAGGCTATATTTTACTTAAAATAAAAATAGACATTTCTTTTTTAAATATATTTTGCTTGAAGTTGCTTTTATTTTTATTAATAAATCCTCTCAAAAGGTGAAGAAATAACAGATAATTGGGGAGACAAAAATATTAGGAGAGTTCAGAACCATGCATTGTTTATTCTACAAAAGAGAGTACCAGGCGAGGCAGACATGTTGGGCCCGCTACATAGTTTACACTGTGCGATTAGCAAAACATGGCAATGAGGCATACAAGGGTAAAATGAAAAACAACTAATAGGACACCTAGGGCCTAATTCAGACCTGATCGATAGGGTGTGTTTTTTGCATCCCTGTGATCAGGTAGTCGCCGCCTACAGGGAAAGGAGGAATTCGGTGTGCAGGGGTGCGATCGCATGTGCAGGAGAGCTGCACAAACAGAAGTTTGTGCAGTCTCTGCACAGCCCAGGACTTACTCTTCCAGTGCGATGATCGGGGCCGGAGCTGACGTCAGAAATCCTCCCTTCAAACGCCTGGTCCATCCCATCAGAGTTGGTAGAGGCTAAGACTGTAGAGCAATTTAAACATGCTTGGGATAGGCATATGAATATCCTTACAAAGAATTAAGGTTCAAAAAGAGTTGAGATTACCTAAAGGACAAAAAAAAAAGGGGCAGACTAGATGGGCCAAGTGGTTCTTATCTGCCGTCAAATTCTATGTTTCTATGTTTCTATCCTGTGTTTCTCCGGACACTCCCTGAAAACGGTCAGTTGCCACCCACAAACGGCCTCTTCCAGTCAGTCACCTTGCGATCGCTTTTTATGCCCATCCCGTCAGTATGCACCGATGCCCGGTGCAGTCGTCTGACGCGCTGGCGCATTGCGGTGCATATGCATGAGAAGTACAGACCCGATTGCTCGCTGTGCCAAAACGCACAGCAGCGATCGGGTCTGAATTAGGCCCCTAGTTCTGCAGCTTACACAGTAAGTAAAATGGTCTTACTCTGTAATGGCTATTAAACACTTTTCTCCTTTATAACGAATTTAAAGTGAGCTGAGAGAAAATAAAAGCGGGTCCCGTTATATTTTGAAATAATAAAAAAAAAGATTATCTTTTGTATTGGTTTCTATTGGATTTATGCCAAGGGCACCACAGCAGATAACATTCTACAGGAGAATGGTGGGGTGTGTGAGGTCATGCTGTGATGTCATAATGGCAACTGCCTATATCAGGGCTGTGCTTTTGCTGTCTCTTGCATATGCCTCCTGAGGCCTGGGACGGCATAGCACATCGGCAGAAGGTTAGTGACTGGACAAAGATAAGGGTAGCTTAGTCCGCAACGTCGGCAGACTTTTAGCATGACTATTATAATATATGACTTATGACCTTGGGGATAGCATAGTATTGTATAAAAACAAAATCTCACACCTACTGGACAGTGTTGTTACTTAACAGCCACAAGCAGCTGCAAATAGGTCATTGGAGATATTTAAAGAGCGCTGTCTAGATGGGCCTATAATGCCCCTAATTAAATCCTTTATGTGTGGCTGCACCTATGACATCTCCTCGGAGGTGTTTGGTGAGCCTATAATGTTGCAAGGTAAATCCCCTTTACTCTCTCTCTCTGCCTGCCTAAGTCCCAGTGTGCCAGTTTTGCAGGCTGTTCCATTTTTATTAATTTGCAGAGGTATAAGAGAATTATATTGTGCTTTAGTGATTACTTTTGTTTTCATCCAATACTATATACAGATGTAGCCATGCTGATCATGGCTACATCTGAGGTAAACATGCACCCTCGACGCAGCTATGCGTGCCTGCGCCTAGCTGCGGCATTTGCCGCTCCCATTCATGTGAAATGGGCGCACAAACATCTTAGATGTCCAGACATACGCGGCGCGATTGTGCCTAACAAGGCGCAATCGCGGTATGATATAGCCACGACGATCTTGGCTACATTTGTACAGTTGTAACTCCCTGTTAGCATCAGAGATGAGTGCTATGGTGGTTATGACTGTCCCCCTCCCCAATCCATCTCTTGCTCTCTTTTATTCACTCTCTCACCATCGACTCTAGGTGCGTACTTCACCGGCCGGGTAAAAGGTCAAAATGGCAGATTTTAGGTGACAGAAGAGTCTCTTAATGCCTAGAGGGACGGGTAGTCCTTCAGCCATGGGTCCCCAGAGGTTTCCTCCACAAGGGGGTTTTTCCTCTCCTGAGTGCTGAAGGATGACTCTTCATGAGACATGAGGCTTCCGCCATCTTGTTCCTCTTATAGGACAAGTTTGTAAGATTTCTGGACCAATCTTTGGGATATATTCAATTAAAGTTGGATCCATTCTGACATGCATTTGTCGGAATGGATCCGACAAGGGCTATTCAATGAACGGCCAGATCCGACATGACCATCTCAATCCGACTTTAAAAAAAGTCGGATTGAGATGAGGGACCTGAGAGGAGTAGACAGGGAGAGCCGCGGGGAGATGTGGAGAGCAGCGGGGAGACAGGGGAGAGTAGCGGCTACAGCACAGTGCAGCAGGAGGATGGGGCACCACCGCTAGAGGTCCTGCTTGCTGGAGCCGGGTGGACGCTGCTGTGAGCTCTAGTGGCTGCCCCCCACCCTCGGAGGCTTGCATCTGTGGTCACCAGGACCCAGTCCTGAATGCCGAATCTGCGACCTTCGAGAAGGTGAGCACTCTGCAGGAGAGACACCCTTGCTCTGGGGGATAGGGTGATTAACCGATGCATCCGAAGATGTGATCCGGACCACTTGTGTTATGATTCCAGTACTCCTGACCGGAGGAGATCTTATGACAATGGCCAGAGTACTGGAAGGGAATGCTGGTTACGGGAGCAGGAAAGACTAGTTGCCCCTGGCGCCCTAACTCTATTGTCTCACCCGTGCTATCGGAAATCCCTTGCGAGACTATGGTTTCTTGAGCCCCTGGCAGCCACGTTTGAAAGGCGGATTATGTCTGCCCAACTCCGGTGCCCCCCGGTCTTAGTGAGAGACAAAGGGAAATCCGAGGCAGGATGATGACAAGAGGACCTCTGACTAACAACAGGCCAAGGGCAACAAGCTAACTAACCAAACCTGAAGTATGTGCGGAAAAACCGCCAGGTAAAAGGACAACCAAAATCCACTAGTCCATAACTCCTACCCAGCACCGCTGGATACCAGAGTGGATCTGTAGGAGCGGAATCCTCCGCAAAATGCTCCGAAACACAAATAATAAGTAATAAATAATAAAGCGGCCAAGCCGCAACACACGGCAACGCCGCGACTCACGAACACCACTGGATGTTTAAACGATGCTCAGTCAGGACTCCAGGAACAAGATGACGACTTCTGAGTGCAGGACAACTGAGGACTGGAACGACCGGATACAGCAAGACTGGAAACACTCTCAGCAAACAGAGACAGCATGCAGGAAGCTATTACCGGCGTCTGTGTGAGGCACTGCAAGAGCATATAAACTGAAGCCCTCCAATCAACTGCTGACAGGGCTAATTGCGTGGATGCCGTGCAGCTGCCTTGCTGCACGGCCAGGAAACAGGTGCCCTACTTAATTTAAATGGACCCAGCAACGGGGAACGCGGTCCGCCAGTGGCGTCCCCGTTGCTAGGGTCCGTGCGGCTCCGTGCGCCCGGCGTCTAGCCTTGCCAGGGAGCCGGCGGCTGTACGCGTACGGCGTCCCTGGTTGCTAGGCGCCGGGCCACACCGACGAGCGGACCCCGGCGCCTAACAGTACCCCCCCCCTTGAGGAGGGGTCAAGGAACCCCTAAAGCCAGGTTTCTGAGGAAATTCCTGAAAAAATGCCCTCTTGAGCCTCGGGGCATGGAGATCCTTATCCGGGACCCAAGACCTTTCCTCTGGACCATAGCCTCTCCAGTGCACCAGAAAATAAAGCCGACCCCGGGACAATTTGGAATCGAGAACCTTCTCCACCAAGAACTCCTGTTGTCCCTGTACATCTACTGGAGATTTCCCCTGAGAGATCTTCCGAGGAAATCTACTGGAAGAAACGTATGGTTTCAACAGGGAACAATGGAACGTATTTCCGATCCGGAGAGCTCTTGGTAAACGTAACCGGAAAGCAACTGGGTTGATTTTTTTAATAATATGAAATGGTCCAATAAATTTGGGGCCCAATCTAGCTGAGGATTGTCGAAGTCTAATGTTATGATTCCAGTACTCCTGACCGGAGGAGATCTTATGACAATGGCCAGAATACTGGAAGGGAATGCTGGTTACGGGAGCAGGAAAGACTAGTTGCCCCTGGCGCCTTAACTCTATTGTCTCACCCGTGCTATCGGAAATCCCTTGCGAGACTATGGTTTCTTGAGCCCCTGGCAGCCACGTTTGAAAGGCGGATTATGTCTGCCCAACTCCGGTGCCCCCCGGTCTTAGTGAGAGACAAAGGGAAATCCGAGGCAGGATGATGACAAGAGGACCTCTGACTAACAACAGGCCAAGGGCAACAAGCTAACTAACCAAACCTGAAGTATGTGCGGAAAAACCGCCAGGTAAAAGGACAACCAAAATCCACTAGTCCATAACTCCTACCCAGCACCGCTGGATACCAGAGTGGATCTGTGGGAGCGGAATCCTCCGCAAAATGCTCCGAAACACAAATAATAAGTAATAAATAATAAAGCGGCCAAGCCGCAACACACGGCAACGCCGCGACTCACGAACACCACTGGATGTTTAAACGATGCTCAGTCAGGACTCCAGGAACAAGATGACGACTTCCGAGTGCAGGACAACTGAGGACTGGAACGACCGGATACAGCAAGACTGGAAACACTCTCAGCAAACAGAGACAGCATGCAGGAAGCTATTACCGGCATCTGTGTGAGGCACTGCAAGAGCATATAAACTGAAGCCCTCCAATCAACTGCTGACAGGGCTAATTGCGTGGATGCCGTGCAGCTGTCTTGCTGCACGGCCAGGAAACAGGTGCCCTACTTAATGTAAATGGACCCAGCAACGGGGAACGCGGTCCGCCAGTGGCGTCCCCGTTGCTAGGGTCCGTGCGGCTCCGTGCGCCCGGCGTCTAGCGTTGCCAGGGAGCCGGCGGCTGTACGCGTACGGCGTCCCTGGTTGCTAGGCGCCGGGCCGCACCGACGAGCGGACCCCGGCGCCTAACAACTTGTACAGTAAGTCCCATTGGAAGTTATGGAACCTGCCGAAGGGAATGGCCTCGTATGATGCCACCCTCCTTCCCAGGACTCGAGTGCAGTGATGCACTGACACCTGTTTTAGTTTTAATAGATTCCTGAGCTCCTGAGCTCTCTCTATCGGGAGATAAACATTTTTCTGGTCTGTGTCTAGGATCATGCCTAGGAGAGGCAGATGAGCTGTAAGAACCAACTGCGACTTTGGAATATATAGAATCCAGCCGTGTTGCCGTTTCACTTCCAGAGAAAGTGATACGCTGTTCAGCAACTGCTCTCTTGATCTCGCTTTTATGAGGAGATCGTCCAAGTACGTGATAATAGTGACACCTTGCTTCCGCAGGAGCACCATCATTTCCGCCATTACCTTGGTGAATATTCTCAAGGCCGTGGAGAGACCAAACGGCAACATTTGAAATTGGTAATGACCATCCCGTACCGCAATTCTGAGGTACGCCTGATGAGGTGGATAAATGGGGACATGAAGGAATGCATCCTTTATGTCCCGAGTCACCATAAAATCTCCCCCTTTCAGGCTTGCAATCACCGCTCTTAGCGATTCCAACTTGAACTTGAACCCTTTCAGGTATATGTTCAGGGATTTTAAATTCAATATGGGTCCGACCGAACCTTCTGGTTTCGGGACTACAACATGGTCGAATAATAACCCCCTCCTTGTTGAAGGAGGGGAACCTTGACCACCACCTGTTGAAGATACAATTTATGAATTGCAGTTAACACTGTTTCCCTCTTGTGGGGGGAAGCCGGCAGGGCCGTCGGTGAGGGGGCATCTTCTCAAAGTCCAGCTTGTATCCCTGAGACACAATATCTATTGCCCAGGGATCTAACAGGGAGTGAACCCACTTGTGGCTGAACTTACGAAGGCGTGCCCCCACTGGGCCTAGCTCCGCCTGTGGAGCCCCAGCGACATGCGGTGGATTTTTGTAGAGGCCGGGGAGGACTTCTGTACCTGGGAACTAGCCGTGTTGTGCAGCTTCTTTCCTCTGCCCCCACCTCTGGCAAGAAAGGACGCACCTCGGACTTTCTTTATTCGAAAAGGCTGCATTTGATAATGTCGTGCTTTCGTAGGCTGTGCAGGAATATAAGGCAAAATATCAGAATTACCAGCGATAGCTGTGGAGACCAGGTCCGAGAACCGTTCTCCACACAATCCTCAGCCTTCCAAATGCCTCTTAAGTCGGCATCATCTGTCCATTGCATATTCTACAGGACACGTCAAGCAGAAATCGACATAACTTTGACTCTAGTCCCCAGTATACTCATGTCTCTTTGAGCATGTTTAATATATATATATATATATATACCTATCACTTAAGACAGCATCTTTAATATATATATATATTTTTATATATACATATATATATATATATATATATATATCTCTATATGCATACTAGGGTCTCAATCTCTGCTGATAAGGTACCTGTCCACGCTGCCACAGCGCTATAAACCCATGCCGACACAATCGCCGGTCTGAGTAGTATACTAGAATGTGCACGCTATCTGCAGGATCCCTGAGAATAGCTAGTGCTACCTTCTGGGCAAACGGGACACCCTAGGGGAAGATTCCCATCACATCCTGGCCCTAGTGGGGAAAGGATACTGCTTGAGAATTTTTTGTGGGAAGCTGCAGTCTCTTGTCTGGAGTTTCCCGCTCTTTTTCCTCATGAGAGGAGGGAAATTTACCTCAGCTTTCTTCCCCTTAACATGTGTACCCTTGTGTCAGGGACAAATGAGTCATCAGTGATATGCAAATCCTCTTTTATTACAATAATCATATATTGAATACCTTTCAGCCATTTTGGCTGTAACTTTGCATTATCGTAGTCGACACTGGAGCCAAACTCTGTGTCGATATCAGTGTTTATTATTTTGGATAGTGAGCATTGTGAGACTCTGAAGGTCTCTGTGACATAGGGACAGACATGGGAAGATTTCCTGTCTGTTCTCTAATCTTTTGTGCAATAAATTCACCTCAGCACTTACACATATCCAAACAGGTGTCGGCGTTGTCGACGGAGGCACCCTCTCACACACATATTTGCCCTATCTCCTCCTTAGGGGAGCCTTTTACCTCAGACATGTCGACACACACGTACCGACACACCACACACACAGGGGATGCTCTATTTGAAGACAGTTCCCCCACAAGGCCCTTTGGAGAGACAGAGAGAGAGTATGCCAGCACACACCTCAGCGCTATATGACCCAGGAATCACACAGTAACTTAGTGTTAACCCAGTAGCTGCTGTATATATTGTTTTTGCACCAAATTTATATGCCCCCTCTCTCTTTTTACCCTCTTCTATTGCAGGGGAGAGCCTGGGGAGCTTCTCTCAGCGGATCTGTGGAGAGAAAATGGCGCTGGTGAGTGCTGAGGAAGAAGGCCCCGCCCCCTCAGCGGCGGGCTTCTGTCCCGTTTCTGTGTAAAAATAATGGCGGGGGCTCGTACATATATACAGTGCCTGACTGTATATATGTATAATTTTGCCAAAAGGTATCTTAATTGCTGCCCAGGGCGCCCCCCCCCCCCTGCGCCCTGCACCCTACAGTGACCGGAGTGTGTGGTGTGCTGTGGGAGCAATGGCGCACAGCTGCAGTGCTGTGCGCTACCTTAAGTGAAGACAGGAGTCTTCAGCCGCCGATTTCGATGTCTTCATGCTTCTGCTGCTTCTGTTCTTCTGGCTCTGCGAGGGGGACGGCGGCGCTGCTTCGGGAACGGACGATCAAGGTTAGGTACCTGTGTTCGATCCCTCTGGAGCTAATGGTGTCCAGTAGCCTAAGAAGCGCTACCTAGCTGCCGTGAGTAGGTTTTCTTCTCTCCCCTAGGTCCCTCGGAGCAGAGAGTCTGTTGCCAGCAGAAGCTCTCTGAAAATAAAAAACCTAACAAAATACTTTCTTTTCTAGCAAGCTCAGGAGAGCCCACTAGGAGCACCCAGCTATGGCCGGGCACAGATTATAACTGAGGTCTGGAGGAGGGGCATAGAGGGAGGAGCCAGTGCACACCAGATAGTACTAAATCTTTCTTTAGAGTGCCCAGTCTCCTGCGGAGCCCGCTATTCCCCATGGTCCTTACGGAGTCCCCAGCATCCACTAGGACGTTAGAGAAATATATGTGTGTATTATAAGTCGAGTCGACAGACCTTAAACATCTACATGCTTGTAACGGGGCTCCTGGAAAAATCTATAGATAGTAGCCCAGCCCCTAACAGATATATATACACATATAGAGGCTCACTAACCTAAGATACATGTACAACAATAGCTGGACATATAACTACAATTACAAGAAATTGTTAAGGCCCAAGTGCTCATTAAGGCCCCCTAGGTGTTAGTGTACCCATACGGTGGATCCACCGGGATTCCATTTGCAGAAGTTTCAGACCTCTATTACCCCCCCGTATATTAGGGGGTATGTGGTCTATCATCCTATATCGGATTGATGTCAAATTATGCCTAGCTGCTATAAAGTGTCTTGCCACAGGTTGTTCACTATTACCTGTAGACAGTGCTTTCCTAATGGCAGATCTATGTGCAGTCATCCTTTCCTTAAAACTGCGTTCAGTTTTCCCGATATAGGATTTCCCACATGGGCAAATGATTTGATATACCGTAAATTTCGTGTTACACGTAAGTTGATGACGAATGTGGTATTTTTTACCAGATAACGGATGATTAAATGTACTACCTGCCAACATGAATTGGCAAGTAGTACACGTGCAACGTATACAACCCAATTTCTGCCGTCCCTCACTAGGCGCATCGAGTCCCTGTATCCTAGAGATGTCAGCTTTAACCAGTATGTCCCGGAGACTTCTACCCCTGGTATGGTAAGGCATAATTCTGGTGGTAGCAAGTGGCAGCTCAGGGTCTGATTGTATAATGGGCCATAATTTTTTTACTTTTTGATGATATTAGGGCTAGCTTGGTTGTATCGATTTACCCAAGGTAATATACTCTGTGGCTCGCGATCTTTCACATTAACATGCTCCGGGTATAGCAATACTTTTTCCTTTGCTTCCAATAGTATATTAAGTTGATACCCCCTGCTAAGGAATTTATCAATCAAGGCATTGATCTGTTGTTCTGCTAGCTTTGTGTCGGATGTAATACGTTTAATCCGCAACATTTGTGAGTAAGGTAAACCTCTAACAAGCGCTCTAGGATGGGCACTATTATAGTGCAACAAGTTATTCCTATCAGTGTCCTTAGTGTATAAGCTTGTTTGGATAATACCCTCACATATACTAATGGATACATCCAAGAAATTCACACACTCGTCAGAGATATTGTATGTGAATTTCACTGAACCATCACATAAGTTGTGGTTTTCCAGTAGGTTAATTAATTCCTGCTTCTGCCCCTGCCAGACTATCAGCAGGTCATCTATGAAACGCGTATAAAATACGATATGACTAGCAACCTGTGGGCATGAGAAAAATACATCCTGCTCGATATTAAACATAAACATATTGGCGTACGATGGGGCCACACTCGACCCCATCGCACAGCCAATACGCTGCAGGTAAAACTTGTTATCATAGATGAAAAAATTACAAGTGAGTATAAGTCGGAGTAAATCCATCACAAGGCCCAAGTCCGGTCCTGTATAGTTCACATTATCCTTCAAGAACCTGTATGTAAATTGTAACCCCATCTCATGCGGGATTACAGTATATAAGCTTTTAACGTCAATACTGCATAGCCATATTTCTCCCTGTAGTTTAGGTAATTCCCTCAATTTTAGGAGTAGTGATGGAGTATCCAATTGGTATCGGGAATGCGCCCTAATGGCCGGCTGGAACAGCGAGTCTAAATATATAGATGTATTCTGCAATAATGATCCTCTTGCGGATATTATGGGACGCCCCGGTGGTTTTTGCATGGATTTATGGATTTTTGGGGTTGTATATAGGAGCGGTACCACAGGAAATTCAGGAATAAGAGCTGTAACTAGGTCCTGTGTAATCTGTCCTTTGTCTAAGGCTTCTTTCAGAATCATCTGTAAGTCATTTTTGATCTTCATCGTTGGGTCCCCAGGTAGTCGTTGATATGTATTGTGATCTTCAAGTTGTGCTTCAATTTCAGCCTTGTAATTTTGTAGGTCCTGTACTACCAGGGCACCCCCCTTATCCGCGGGATGAAAAACCAATTGTTGATTTTGGGATAAGTTCTTAAGTGCTAGATGCTCCTGTTTGCTTAGATTATACCTCATAGGGGATAGGGTATTCACTGTCGTCTGCACATCAGCTTCCATAAGTCGCATAAACGTCTTGATACTCGCATTAAAGGATTGCGGGTCAAACGTAGAACGTGGTAGTATCTTGCGTAATTGAGGTGGAATACCTGAGGGAGCTTTATCAGCGATGTTAGTATTTTTAGCAAAGAATTCTTTTAGTTTTAATTGTCGATGGAGAGCTTGTTGTTCTACAAGCCATTGGAATTGATCAAATGGGACAGATGGCACAAAAGATAACCCTCGTGCTAGCACATCATTCTCGGCATTGCTGAGGGCATAAGATGATAAATTCACCACTAAGTTCGTTTTGCCACTGGTGGCTTTTTTCCACGTCCCCTTCCTTTTTTTTTGACCTCCCCGCCTCGTGTATTTCCTCTGCCTTTTCCCTCTATTGCCCTTGTTGTCACCCCTAAAGGGCTTGTGGCCCCAGAATTGCCACTAGTATCCTCAATTTCACTCAAAGATGATACCCTTTCAGTAGATGAGTCGGTATCCTGCGAGAATCTAGGTCTATTCCTACGAAAGAATGGTTTCCTTTGCTCGCCTCTTCCTTTATTGCTAGTCCATTGGTACACTGAATTAAATTCATAGTCAACATCCACTTTGTTTCTCTTCTCCTTCTTGAACTTCACAAGTTCACGTTTGTATGTTTGGAGTTGACCATTCAATTTATCATACCAATTGGTATTGGTGTCCTTCTCAAGACTCTCCTTATGCATGGCCTCAAAAGCGGTGATCTTCTCCTACCCACCCATACTATGATCTTACCAAAATAATGTTATCCCAATTTTACTTCTGCCACTAGTTACCTGCTATTGTGTGTTTTTTTTTTTCCTTCAATAGCTCGCTTCCACCCCACCATGTGTTTTTCCTGTAATGTTTACCTCCACTGATTGCACACCTTTCCATTGTGCCCTACATGCAGGGTACATCATACTACTACATAAGCATCAGTTTTCCCATATATGAACTTGGCCCTTGTATGGCTTACCTCCCACAGTGTAACCTTCAAAGTGCGCCCAACATGGCTGCCCCATATGGTACACTTGTGGATGGGATGAAAAATACATGGACCTTGTGGTTTTGTTGGAACCCTACTCTAAACTGTAGGACTCTGAAATCACCCCCATTTTGTGTCATCTCTTCTAGGGGTGGACTATTCCACCCTGGGTAATCCTACGCTGAGCGCCCAAGATGGCTGCCACACTTGGTACCTGTGAGGGTGGAATACACAACCCTTGGAAGTTATTACCCAAAATGCCTACAACAATCCTGCATTATGCTTTCTGTGTGCTTAAGCTTTTCTTTTATGTCTGTGTGGCTTATCTATTGTTGTATTACTTAAATCCTCTGTATCATGTGTATTGTTTTTGATGTCTGTAAAGCGCCTTGAGTCCTGTTGGAGAAAGAGCGCTATATAAATAAAATTATTATTATTATCTTGTCCTTCAACATATTAACTTCTTTCGTTGAATGTTCGATGATTAGCAGCATGAGGTCAAATGAGCATTTATTGAGTGTTGCCACCCATTTTTTGCAGAATGCTCCATCATGTCGGCCAATAGTAGGGCAATTTTTCACCATTAATCCACGCGAGATCTTTTTGGCCCTATAATATTCGCTTAGGGTAAGTCCGTGGTAGAAGTAGTCAATTTTCTTTTTCTTATATTTCAGGAGATCACGGTATAATTCCTCCACTGGAGGGGGCTCAAACCGCTCAGCTAATTCAGCAGCGTACAATATATTATCAGCTTCACTTTCGGAGAATGAATGCACATCTCCAATGGAATATGTTATCTGCTGAAAACCACTTAATTGTTCATCCGTATTCATTTCGGCCATATCAAGGAAAATTGGATACCATATGCTTCAGAAAATAGGATTTTAGTACCTACCGGTAAATCCTTTTCTCTTAGTCCGTAGAGGATGCTGGGGACTCCAAAAGGACCATGGGGTATAGACGGCTCCGCAGGAGCTTGGGCACACTATAAAGACTTAAACTGGGTGTGAACTGGCTCCTCCCTCTATGTCCCTCCTCCAGACCTCAGTTAGAAAACTGTGCCCAGGAGAGATGGACAATTTCGAGGAAAGAATTTATTGTTATACACACAGTGAGTGTCAAACCAGCCCACACCTCAAACACACCGTAGAACGTGGCATTCAGTAGAATACCAGCCAACGGTATGAACAAAACACAGCCACATGCTGAGAGAATATGTAACACAACCCGTGTGTCCACAGACGCAAAATAAGACCCCGCATGCCATGTCATGAACAACGGTAGCAAACGCCAGACAGAGAAAACACACCACCAGGGTGTAACCAAAAGCAATAACTGCAGACACCGTACGCACTGGGACGGGCGCCCAGCATCCTCTACGGACTAAGAGAAAAGGATTTACCGGTAGGTACTAAAATCATATTTTCTCATACGTCCTAGGGTTTATACCAAAGCTCCAAAACGGGCGGGAGAGTGCGGACGACTCTGCAGCACCGAATGAGCAACATAAGGTCCCCAAAAATCAGGGTATCAAACTTGTAGAGCATATCAAAAGCGTTTTACCCCGACCAAGAATCCGCTCGGCCAAGTTGAACCGCCGAGACTCCTCAGGCATCCGCCCAAGAAAAACCCATCTTCCCAAAAGAAGGAACCTCCACCGACTTCGGTGACGGCAAATCAGCCGTAGAACAACATGCCCAACCGCATCACAGATTCAGCATGCAACAGACTGCATAACGCAGTCTCCCAATCTAAGCTGGGAACATACCAGACAAACAGGGCCTCTGTTTCTCCAAACTGAGCCAAACTGATGACCTACATACTCAAATCCCTGGGTAGATCAAGGGAATTTGAACCAGCTAATGCCTAAGTAACCCCCGGCATCAAAATAGGTCGATTTCTGCGAAACCCAGAAACCACTCTTGGTAGAACTACCAACCGAGTACGCAATTCCTCTCTATCCACCTGAAAGATCAAACAAGGCTCTTGTGAGACAAAACCACCACTTCCGACACCCGCCTTGCGGACGTCAAAGTCAATAGCCTGACCACTTTCCAAGAGAGAAATTTCGTAAAGAACTTATCAGGCTTGCCTCTACATCGGATTGTAAAGTATGGGTAAGCACGACCTAGCTGAAAGTCCTCCATAGGAGCCTTCCCAGATACACACCGAGACACATAATTTCTCCAACAACAGTGGTAACGCTGTGCCGTTAGTTCTTTCCTAGCCTGAAGAATTGAAGAAACGACTTCACTGGGAACACCCATTCGGCTTAGGATATTACATTCAACCGCCCCGCCGTCAGACGCAGCCGCGGTAAGTCTTCATACACGCCCTGATCTTGTTGTAACATTACCACATGTAAAGGAAGATGGCAGTAATTTTCTATGAATAAACCATGAAAAACTGGATAGCCAACCATCGCTGGCTAGACCGGATTTAAGAGGATCATCGGAACCTTCGATTATCTTACGCTTACCACTGTCAGAAAAGTGAAAGCGGAGAGGCCACCTAGACCGACTAAAAACACCCACGGTGTCACACGGATGTCCACTGATATATCTTGAGTGTCCCTTGACCTGGAACAATCTCCTCGAGGTCTCTCGTTGAGGCGAGACGCCAACATGTCCAATTGCGACACTCCTCAAAGACTTGTCACATCTGAGAAAGCTTCTTGATGATGACAGAATTTGTCCCGGCTGGATATCGTGTCCGCAGAGGAAATCTATTTCTCCGTCGTTTACCTCCGGAATGAAGACTGCTAATATAGCGTTTACCAGACTTCCCACTCAACTGCAAACTGTGCATCTTCTGCCATTGCCGCTTTGTCCTTGTTCTGCCCTAGCGGCTTACTTACGGCATTGCTGACAAGTCGTCTGGCAGAATTAACACGGGCAGAACACGAAGAATACGTTAGTCTAAAATAGCTCTTAATTCAAGAAAGCTTACAGCAGACAAGTTTCCCAACTTGACCTTATCCTCTGGAAATACGTCCCCTGCAAAGGACCGCTCCCCGGCCTCGGAGATCTGTATGCACGGACACCAGGATCTAAACCTGGATCCCTAACCTTCCTTCCTCTAGAAGGAAAGAACCGAGCAGACACCACAGGAGCGATGTACTGGCCGTTTTGATTATATTCCGGTGCATGCGCAGGTGAGACCTAAATCACAAATCCCCAAGGAGAGTCCAATTGTGTCGGTTGCAATGCCTGACCTTCCCAACACTGGATGGGAAGAGGTGGCAACTTCCACCATTTGCACGCCCCCTGCAAGTGCTGGAAGGAGCACCCGCAGTCCAGTTCCTGATAGTCAAATTGAAGATGTCACTGTTGAAGTACACCAGGATAAGGATATGGGTGTTGCTGGCGCTGAGGAGGAAATTGACAAGGAGGATTCTGATGGTAAGGTGGTTTGTTTAAGTCAGGCACCCGGGGAGACACCTGTTGTCCGTGGGACGAATATGGCCATTGACATGCCTGGTCAAATTATAAAAAAAAAATCACCTCTTCGGTGTGGAATTATTTTAACAGAAATGCGGACAACAGGTGTCAAGCCATGTGTTGCCTTTGTCAAGCTGTAATAAGTAGGGGTAAGCACGTTAACCACCTAGGAACATCCTCCCTTATACGTCACCTGGAGCGCATTCATCAGAAGTCATTGACAAGTTCAAAAACTTTGGGTGACAGCGGAAGCAGTCCACTGACCACTAAATCCCTTCCTCTTGTAACCAAGCTCCTGCAAACCACATCACCAACTCCCTCAGTGTCAATTTCCTCCTTAGACAGGAAAGCCAATAGTCCTGCAGGCCATGTCACTGGCAAGTCTGACGAGTCCTCTCCTGCCTGGGATTCCTCCGATGCATCCTTGAGTGTAATGCCTACTGCTACGCGCGCTGCTGTTGTTGCTGCTGGGAGTCGATCGTCATCCCAGAGGGGAAATCGGAAGACCACTTGTACTACTTCCAGTAAGCAATTGACTGTCCAACAGTCCTTTGCGAGGAAGATGAAATATCACAGCAGTCATCCTGCTGCAAAGCGGATAACTCGGGTCTTGGCAGCTGCAGTGGTGTTAAACGTGTGTCCGGTATCCACCGTTAATTCACAGGGAATTAGAGAATTGATTGAGGTACTGTGTCCCCGGTACCAAATACCATCTAGGGTCCATTTCTCTAGGCAGGCGATATCGAGAATGTACACAGACCTCAGAAAAAGAGTCACCAGTGTCCTAAAAAATGCAGTTGTACCCACTTAACCACGGACATGTGGACAAGTGGAGCAGGGCAGACTTAGGACTATATGACTGTGACAGCCCACTGGGTAGATGTATTGCCTCCCACAGCAAGAACAGCAGCGGCAGCACCAGTAGCAGCATCTCGCAAACGCCAACTCGTTCCTAGGCAGGCTACGTTTTGTATCACCGCTTTCCATAAGAGGCACACAGCTGACAACCTCTTACGGAAACTGAGGAACATCATCGCAGAATGGCTTACCCCAATTGGACTCTCCTGGGGATTTGTGACATCGGACAACGGAAACCAATATTGTGCGTGCATTACATGAGGGCAAATTCCAGCACATCCCATGTTTTGCACATACATTGAATTTGGTGGTGCAGAATTTTTTTAAAAACGACAGTGGCGTGCAAGAGATGCTGTCGGTGACCCGAAGAATTGCGGGCCACTTTCTGCATTCAGCCACCGCGTGCCGAAGACTGGAGCACTAGCAAACACTCCTGAACCTGCCCCGCCATCATCTGAAGCAAGAGATGGTAACGAGGTGGAATTCAACCCTCTATATGCTTCAGAGGATGGAGGAGCAGCAAAAGGCCATTCAAGCCTATACATCTGCCTACGATATAGGCAAAGGAGGGGGAATGAACCTGACTCAAGCACAGTGGAGAATGATTTCAACGTTGTGCAAGGTTCTGCAACCTTTTGAACTTGCCACACGTGAAGTCAGTTCAGACACTGCCAGCCTGAGTCAGGTCATTCCCCTCATCAGGCTTTTGCAGAAGAAGCTGGAGAGATTGAAGGAGGAGCTAAAACGGAGCGATTCCGCTAGGCATGTGGGACTTGTGGATGGAGCTCTTCATTCGCTTAACCAGGATTCACGGGTGGTCAATCTGTTGAAATCAGAGCACTACATTTTGGCCACCGTGCTCGATCCTAGGCTTAAAGCCTACGTTGTATCTCTCTTTCCGGCAGACACAAGTCTGCAGAGGTTCAAAGACCTGCTGGTGAGAAAATTGTCAAGTCAAGCGGAACGTGACCCGTCAACAGCTCCTCCTTCACATTCTCCCGCAACTGGGGCTGCGAGGAAAAGGCTAAGAATTCCGAGCCCACCCTCTGGCGGTGATGCAGGGCAGTCTGGAGCGAGTGCTGAAATCTGGCCCGGACTGAAGGACCTGCCAATGATTACTGACATGTCGTCTACTGTCACTGCATATGATTCTGCCACCATTGAAAGAATGGTGGAGGATTATATGAGTGACCGCATCCATGTAGGCACGTCAGACAGTCCGTACGTATACTGGCAGGAAGAGGCAATTTGGAGGCCCTTGCACAAACTGGCTTTATTTTACCAAAGTTGCCCCCCCCTCCAGTGTGCACTCCGAAAGAGTGTTTAGTGCAGCCGCTCACCTGGTCAGCAATCGGCGTACGAGGTTACTTCCAGAAAATGTGGAGAAGATAATGTTCATCAAAATGAATTATAAACAATTCCTCCGTGGAGACATTCACCAGCAATTGCCTCCAGAAAGTACACAGGGACCTGAGATGGTGGATTCCAGTGGGGACGAATTAATAATCTGTGAGGAGGGGGATGTACACAGTGAAAGGGGTGAGGAATCAGACGATGAGGAGGAGGTGGACATCTTGCCTCTGTAGAGCCAGTTTGTGCAATGAGAGATTGATTGCTTCTTTTTTGGTGGGGGCCTAAACCAACCAGTCATTTCAGTCACAGTCGTGTGGCAGACCCTGTCGCTGAAATTATGGGGTTGTTAAAGTGTGCATGTCTTGTTTATACAACATAAGGGTGGGTGGGAGGACTCAAGGACAATTCCAACTTGCACCTCTTTTTTCTTTAATTTATCTTTGCATCATGTGATGTTTGGGGCCAATTTTTTTTAAGTGCCATCCTGCCTGACACTGCAGTGCCACTCCTAGATGGGCCAGGTGTTTGTGCCGGCCACTTGGGTCGCTTAGCTTAGTCATCCAGCGACCTCGGTGCAAATTTTAGGACTAAAAATAATATTGTGAGGTGTGAGGTGTTCAGAATAGACTGGAAATGAGTGGAAATTATGGTTATTGAGGTTAATAATACTATGGGATCAAAATGACCCCCAAATTCTATGATTTAAGCTGTTTTTGAGGGTTTTTATTTTAAAAATACACCAGAATCCAAAACACACCAGAATCCGACAAAAAAATTTCAGAGCAGTTTTGCCAAAACGCGTCCGAATCCAAAACACGGCCGCGGAACCGAATCCAAAACCAAAACACAAAAAATATCCGGTGCACATCTCTAATTAAAAGGCGCACAAGGAATGATTGCAGAATGTGTAGACACTGAATGGGGACATCTCAGTCCATACAAATTTGGATGCACAGCTATACACCAGGGAAAAGCTTTGTTGCGGAATTAGCATAGTCGCAGACTCAACTGCAGTAAAATAGGCAATGAAGGTTGCAACTCACATTCTGACACTATGAGGAGTAGTATCCCGCCCCCCTCAGCAGACCCGCCTCCATTAGGGCTGCTTCCAGAAATTTCCCGGGCTGGTTTTCCATCCCAATCCGCCCCTGTCTCTAAGTCAGTGGTTTCCAAACTGGGTTGCCTCTAGGCACTTGCGAGGGTGCCCTGGGTTCGTGATCCAGGACCAATTTAAATTAGTTATGGTCAATATAACAGGCAAAACCAGTGCTTGTGGCTTCTCAAGTCTTACTGAAGGAGCCCATATAGGAAAACAAACTGGCTTGTTTCAAAGAGCAGAAGCTTCTCTTTCTATAAAAGTATTTTACCAAGGTCATTCGAAGAGAACTCTTAATGTATTTCAAATAATTATAACACAAAAGAAAACCAACATGTATCTGTAACCTTGATATAGACCTTACTGCACCTCCTAAATCTGAACTTACAATACTTTGAGCTTTTTAACTCTAGACCTATCATTCGCCGTTATGGTGGCCCATTTTAATACCCATGCTGATATCCTATAGCTATATGATATGATCCACAAAGATGTGTATTGTACATTGCCCTCAGTAGTGCAAGTAGAAATATTTCTTAGTGGTACTGAGTGCCAAAAAATGTACGTGGTCATGTGTTTTGAGGGGATGTGGTCACATGCCACTAGTGGGAGTGGCTACATGACACCTGCGGCGTGGCCACACGACACAGCCCCTTTTCTTTGCACTCTGGAGGTAAAGCTAGAAATATATAGTAATGCTTCCATTATAACAGGGAAATATACTGTAGCCCCAAGGGCAATGGGGCTAATTAGGATGTGGACGGAGTGGCTATCGCTGCTGCTTCCTTGGAAGCAGCAGTGATAGATCTGTATGTTAATGCCTCAGGAAGCGTCGATTACAACTAGACGCCTCCTGCTGCAGTAGCGATCCACCCTGTGTAGTAGGACGCATGCTTCGTATCACTGGACTCACCATTGGGCGGCTTGCGGCACCCATGAGGACGCGCAAACTACCAGTCGCAGAGACAAGGAAATCTCAGTCCAATGATGGAGATCCCTAAAAGGCAGTGACAAACCTCCTTTTTCACAAACGGAGGCCATCGCTGCCCCCTACCCGCCCCAAAATGGTGGCAGACTGTCAATCACTAACAGTCTGATGCCAGTCTGAATGGGACCTGTGCATGCGCAAAGTACCAACATCTGTACTTTGCGCATCACAAAGCAGATCCAATGGGATCGGAATGAGGTCCCATAAGTACCGTTTTCTCAGCAACAGAACAAGTGGCAGAGTATTCTTAACATTTGGTAAAGCTTAACATTGGTGCTCCAATCTTGGTTATACATAAGGTTTGTCAAATATATTTATTAGAAAAAATAAAAAAAAAAGCTACAGTTTTACCACAGAATTTCATTATAATTTGGTCGTGTTGAGTTTTTCCATAAGAATTTTTCCTCTGCTCCATGATTTTTTCACATACATTTCACTGTTTATGCTTTAGTATATATTGAAGGACCATGTTTTAGAAAAAAGATACATATGTTTATGGCTATTGTGATGTTTTCAGGGCTAGTGTAATTATCACATGGCTGAAGGAAACAGGAACAGGTGTAACCTTTCACAACCTGATGCTACCAGCTCTGATAGGCCCTACACATTAGGCGATATAACTGAATGATATGAACGTTCTCGTTCATTAATGAATGAGAACTCGTTCATATCGTTCAGTATGTAGGTACCTACGATGAACGATGCGCGGCCTCGCGCTCGTTCATCGTTGGTGCTGGGTCGCTTATGCATGCAAGGCAATATGGACAATCTCGTCCATGTTAGCTTGCACTGCTATGGAGCCGGGTCGCCTGTGTGCCGTATCGCCGTCGGGCAGCTCGGCGGCGGGTCGTCGAATGTGTAGGGCCCATTACATGTACTGTAGCATAACATTCAGGACACACATACACACATTCCATATGTGTCAGCAGTGCACCTGTATGTAATGTGCATAGAGATGACTGAAAACCAAAGGGCCATGGCTACTAACAACCCGGGTAATAATGTAATGAGCAAAATGAAGATAAGCTGGGCAACACACCATTTTCCACTGGCAATAAGACTTTTTGCTAGGTTTAAATTTTAGTGTTTTATATATATATATATATATATATATATATATATATAAAACAATATGAACAAGCAGCACTCGAAGACTGAGTTATGATGTCAATGTATTAAAACACATAAGTGCATAACATTACAACATTTCGCTGCACAACTGCCCCTTTATCAAGGTGTGTCCCGAAACATTTGAATTTTATGTGTTTTAATACTTTGACTTTATAACTCAGTCTCCAAGTGCTGCTGCTTGTTTGTATTGGATTTATGCCAAGGGCACCACAGCAGATAACATTCTACAGGAGAATGGTGGGGTGTGTGAGGTCATGCTGTGATGTTATAATGGCAACTGCCTATATCAGGGCTGTGCTTTTGCTGTCTCTTGCATATGCCTCCTGAGGCCTGGGACGGCATAGCACATCGGCAGAAGGTTAGTGACTGGACAAAGATAAGGGTAGCTTAGTCCACAACGTCGGCAGACTTTTAGCATGACTATTATAATATATGACTTATGACCTTGGGGATAGCATAGTATTGGATAAAAACAAAATCTCACACCTACTGGACAGTGTTGTTCCTTAATAGCCACAAGCAGCTGCAAATAGGTCATTGGAGATATTTGAAGAGCGCTGTCTAGATGGGCCTATAATTCCCCTAATTAAATCCTTTATGTGTGACTGCACCTATGACATCTCCTTGGAGTTGTTTGGTGAGCCTATAATGTTGCAAGGTAAATCCCCTTTACTCTCTTTCTCTCTGCCTGCCTAAATCCCAGTGTGCCAGTTTTGCAGGCTGTTCCATTTTTATTAATTTGCAGAGGTATAAGAGAATTATATTGTGCTTTAGTGATTACTTTTGTTTTCATCCAATACTAAATACAGATGTAGCCATGCTGATCATGGCTACATCTGAGGTAAACGTGCACCCTCGACGCAGCTATGCGTGCCTGCACCTAGCTGCGGCATTTGCCGCTCCCATTCATGCGAAATGGGCACACAAACATCTTAGACGTCCAGACATATGCGGCGCGATTGTGCCTAACAAGGCGCAATCGCAGTATGATATAGCCACGACGATATTGGCTACATTTGTACAGTTATAACTCCCTGTTAGCATCAGAGATGAGTGCTATGGTGGTTATGACTGTCCCCCTCCCCAATCCATCTCTTGCTCTCTTTTTTCACTCTCTCACCATCGACTCTAGGTGCGTTCTTCACCGGACGGGTAAAAGGTCAAAATAGCAGATTTTAGGTGATAGAAGGGATGACTGGGTTATGCAATGTTAGTTGGTGGGCGGGTGGTCTGGGCAAACTTTCCATAGTCTCTTAATGCCTAGAGGGACGGGCAGTCCTTCAGCCATGGGTCCCCAGAGGTTTCCTCCACAAGGGGGTTTTTCCTCTCCTGAGTGCTGAAGGATGACTCTTCATAAGTCATGAGGCTTCCGCCATCTTGTTCCTCTTATAGGACAAGTTTGTAAGATTTCTGAACCAATCTTTGGGGTATATTCAATTAAAGTCGGATCCATTCTGACATGCATTTGTCGGAATGGATCCGACAAGGGCTATTCAATGAACGGCCAGATCCAACATGACAATCTCAATCCAACTTTAAAAAAAGTCGGATTGAGATGAGGGACCTGAGAGGAGTAGACAGGGAGAGCCGCGGGGAGATGTGGAGAGCAGCGGGGAGACAGGGGAGAGCAGCGGCTACAGCACAGCGCAGTAGGAGGATGGGGCACCACCGCTAGAGCTCACAGCAGCATCCACCCGGCTCCAGCAAGTGAGGTCCTGCTTGCTGGAGCCGGGTGGACGCTGCTGTGAGCTCTAGCGGCGGTGCCCCATCCTCCTGCTGCACTGTGCTGTAGCCGCTGCTCTCCCCCGTCTCCCCGCTGCTATCCACGTCTCCCAGCAGCTCTCCCTGTCTCCTCCTCTCAGGTCCCTCATCTCAATACAACATTTTTTAAAGTCAGATTGAGATGCTCAGAAAAGGGGCCAAAACCTGTCGGATTTGGCCCCGTTTCCAACAGAAGCACGCGGATCTGTGGAACGTGCTTTCCGACAAGTCGGAATTCTCAACTTGTCGGGTAATTTTGGGGTGTATTGAATAGGTTGGAACCCCTTTCGACCTAAAAAAGTTAAAAACTGCCATCTTTCCGACAGACGGCAGCTTTCGACTGCAATTGAATATACCCCTTAGTCCAATATTCCCTATTTTATAATGCAGAGTAAATAATAATAATAATTACAAAATAATAATTATAAGAAGAAGAAAAAGAAGAAATAGAAGAAGAAAATATAGGCTATATTTTACTTAAAATAAAAATAGACATTTCTTTTTTAAATATATTTTGCTTGAAGTTGCTTTTATTTTTATTAATAAAGCCTCTCAAAAGGTGAAGAAATAACACATATTTGGGGAGACAAAAACATTAGGAGAGTTCAGAACCATGCATTGTTTATTCTACAATAGAGAGTACCAGGCGAGGCAGACATGTTGGGCCCGCTACATGGGTTACACTGTGTGATTAGCAAAACATGGCAATGAGGCATACAAGGGTATGAGCTGAGAGAAAATAACAAAAGAGGGTCCCGTTATATTTTTAAATAATAAAATAAATTATCTAACAAAAAATAAAAAATTTCAAGTTGTATTAATTCTCTAACACTCCGAAGATGATAAGCTCATACTGGGCTCATATTGTGAATTGCATAAAATATTTATATGAAGCCCACATGGATTACTTACAACTCAGGAGGGATGTGATAACTTTGGGCTGTGGTAAGGGTTCCAATGACCCAGACTTCTTTATTTCAGTGCAAAATAGACAAATACAAGTGCTATGAGATTACCTAAACAAATTTTTATTATATTCTAAACAACTAGAGTGGAGATAATATCATACAGTTTTAGTCTAATTTTCACTTTAAAACCAATATCAATAAAAAAAAAAAATGCTGAACCAGCGCTGGATGTGATCAGCAATACAGAAACTCTGACCTGCTTCCTAGGACTTGACCAACGACTGACCTGCAGAGTCCTGAGAGCCGCAGCACATGACTGGACCAAATAAGAAAACAGCGCTAATGTCCTGGAACAGCGGAGGGCTTATTGCAAAATGAGCTTCAAAGTCAAACATCTATTCCCTAAGCAGGGGCGGATTGGTACGCCGGGATATCGGATGAGTTCCTGCTTGGCTGCCCCTCTGCTACCTTCCGTAGCTTGCTGCAGGGCTGGCTGCTACTGTTTCAGGGCTGGCTGCTGTGTTAGGAGCTCAGTCAGCTCCGATCGGGCAGCCACATTCACAGTTGTTTTAAGAAGCCGCTCAGTACCATGGGCCTTTGCGGAGGCGGAGCTCATGAGTCAGCTTCATCCTCCGTCCAGCAGCTCAGCTTGTCTGGTGACGCAGAAGCCCGGAATACATGGAATAACATGTGGACAGGCGCCGGGAGCCCTGCAGCCAGCCGCCGCGCAGATGGGGTGAGTGAGAGGAGAGCTGGGGCTGGGTAATCCCCAGTATCACCTTCTCTGTGTGGCCATGGGCTGGGAACACACTGCAGTCTGTCTGTGTATATTTATAGAGACACTCAACCACCTCATGCATGTGTGTGTGTGTGTGTGTGTGTGTGTGTGTGTGTGTGTGTGTGTGTATACATATGCATACATATACACACACTATACATTACACGTGTGCTGACATTACACAGGGACTGACTTTAAACATGGATTACGAGGGGACAGACATTAAACCAGTACATTACATGGGGGCTGATATTAACCCTATACATTACATAGGGGGTGACAATACACCTGTGCACTACACAGGGACTGACATTACACATACATTACACGCTGACTGACATTACACCTATACATTACACGGGGGCAGACATTACACCAGTACATTGCATGAGGTCTGATATTAACCCTATACATTACAAGGGGGCTGACAATGCACTTGTACATTACGCAGGGACTGACATTACACCGATACAGTACATTACACATGGTCTGACAATGCACTTGTACATTACACAGGGCCTGACATTACCCATATACATTACACGGGGGCTGACAATACACTTGCACATTATATGGGGACTGATATTATGCAGGGGACTGACATTACACTTATACATTACACAGGGGCTGACATTACACCTGTACATTTCACAGGGACTGACATTACCCATATACATTAGCATTACACGGGGGCTGACAATACACTTGCACATTATATGGGGACTGATATTATGCAGGGGACTGACATTACACATATACATTACACATGGTCTGACACAGAGCCGGCCATAGGCATAGGCAAACTAGGCACTTGCCTAGGGCATTTGATATGCCTAGGGGCATCAGCAGCTTCTGCTGATTAAAATGATATGCGGCATGCCTATATTCTATGTGTAGCATTTCATATGCAGATACAGCCACAGTCTCACACAGTATATAGGCATGCTGCATATCATTTTAATCAGCAGAAGCTGCTTGTGCATCCTAGCCACATAGCAATGCAACTAAGATGCATTTTCATAAAAGGTCACAGTGTTAGCGGCAGTGAGAGTGCTGTGTGCATGTGAGTGGGTTGGTTGTGCAGTAGTGTTTGGAATATGTGTATGGAGCATTATGTGTGTCATGTAAAAATGCATTAATAATGTGCAACATATGTGTAAGGGGCACTATGTGTGTCATTATGTGCATAAGGGCATTAATAATGTACAGCATATGTGTAACAGGGTACTACTGTATGTGTGTCATGTGTATAGGGGCACTAATAATGTGCAACATATGTGTAAGGGGCACTATGTGTGTCATTATGTGTATAAGTGCATTAATAATGTGCGGCATATGTGTAAGACATTATGTGTAAAAGGGCATTAATAAAGGCTGTCATAATGTGTAAGGCGCATTATGTTTATAAAGACATTAATAATGTGTCTCATATGTGTAAGGGGCATTACTGTGTGGAATTATGTGTATAAATGCATTACTGATGTGTGGCATTATGTGTATAATGTGCTCTACTATGTGGCGTTGCATATAGAAAGGGCACTAGTGTGTCGTCTAATGTGAATAGAGCAATAAGGTGTGGTGTAATGTGAATAAGGAGCAATTCAGTGTGATGTAATGTGAATAAGGGACTCTA
Source organism: Pseudophryne corroboree (assembly GCF_028390025.1). Classification (NCBI taxonomy): domain Eukaryota; kingdom Metazoa; phylum Chordata; class Amphibia; order Anura; family Myobatrachidae; genus Pseudophryne; species Pseudophryne corroboree. The sequence goes on from NC_086447.1 coordinate 733,344,205, forward strand.
CTGTGAGGAGTAACGTTTATAAGTTAAAGTGATACTACTGTGGGATGTAATATGAATTATGGACACTATCGCATGATCAAATGTGAATAAAGTTGCAGTACTGTGTGGTGTAATTGGAATTGGGGTTACTATTGTATGGCCATGCCTCTTGCCAGCAAAAACACACCCCTTTTTGGGCTGTGCGCCAAATGTGCGAACTGTTCCTATTTAAAATATAGGGGGTACAAACACCAAAATAAGGACTGCTATGGGTGAGGGGTGATGGTGCGGGGAAAGAGGTGCAAGGTCAGAGGCGGAACCAGCGGTGGTGCTAGGGGGCACCAGCCAAAATTTTGCCTAGGGCATCATATTGGTTAGGGCCGGCTCTGGTCTGACATTACACCTGTACATTACACAGGGACTGACATTACACATACATTACACATGGTCTGACAATGCACCTGTACATTTCACAGGGACTGACATTACCCATATACATTACACGGGGGCTGACATTACACTTGCACATTATATGGGGACTGATATTATGCAGGGGACTGACATTACACATATACATTACACATGGTCTGACATTACACCTGTACATTACGCAGGGACTGACATTACACATACATTACACATGGTCTGACAATGCACCTGTACATTTCACAGGGACTGACATTACCCATATACATTACACGGGGGCTGACAATACACTTGCACATTATATGGGGACTGATATTATGCAGGGGACTGACATTACACATATACATTACACAGGGGCTGACATTACACCTGTACGCAGGGCCAATATTACACCTATACGTTTGTTGCTGTTCTTTTTTTTTCTGTGGGGGGCAATGTGTGTGTGTGTGTGTGTGTGTGTGTGTGTGTGTGTGTGTGTGTGTGTGTGTTTTTGTGTAATATTTTTCATCTATGCACGCATTGAGTTGCACAACTTACGCATCCGAATGGTGTTCATACAGCATCACAGTACAGAGTGTATTTAAAATCTGTTGGGCATTACGGGGTGGTTACAGAGGTTTGGATAATCAGCCGCAGATGTAACGTAGTATGGGTGTGATATTAAAGTGACGTGGGTGTGTTGCTGAAAGTGGTTGCGTATAGAGATGCTGATTTGTTCACATTGGAGGCCATAATCGGATGTATGATCTGAACCTAATACAGGGCTACTGCATTTAAAGGCGCACAAGTAATGATTGCAGCATGTGTAGACACTGAATGGGGACATCTCAGTCCATGTAAATTTGGATGCACAGCTATACACCAGGGAAAAGCTTTGTTGCGGAATTAGCATAGTCGCAGACTCAACTGCAGTAAAAGAGGCAATGAAGGTTGCGGCTCACATTCTGGCCTTATGAGGAGTAGTATCCCGCCCCCTTCAGCAGACCCGCCTCCATTAGGGCTGCTTCCAGAAATTTCCCGGGCTGGTTTTCCATCCCAATCCGCCCCTGTCTCTAAGTCAGTGGTTTCCAAACTGGGTTGCCTCTAGGCACTTATGAGGGTGCCCTGGGTTCGTGATCCAGGACCAATTTAAATAAGAATTTACTCACCGGTAATTCTATTTCTCGTAGTCCGTAGTGGATGCTGGGTACTCCGTAAGGACCATGGGGTATAGACGGGCTCCGCAGGAGACTGGGCACTCTTAAAAGAAAGATTAGGTACTATATCTGGTGTGCACTTGCTCCTCCCTCTATGCCCCTCCTCCAGACCTCAGTTAGGGAAACTGTGCCCGGAAGAGCTGACATTACTAGGAAAGGATTTGGAATCCGGGGTAAGACTCATACCAGCCACACCAATCACACCGTACAACTCGTGATAACTATACCCAGTTAACAGTATGAACAATAACTGAGCCTCTCTCAACAGATGGCTCATACAATAACCCTTTAGTTAAGCAATAACTATATACATGTATTGCAGAGAGTCCGCACTTGGGACGGGCTCCCAGCATCCACTACGGACTACGAGAAATAGAATTACTGGTGAGTAAATTCTTATTTTCTCTGACGTCCTAGTGGATGCTGGGTACTCCGTAAGGACCATGGGGATTATACCAAAGCTCCCAAACGGGCGGGAGAGTGCGGATGACTCTGCAGCACCGAATGAGCAAACTCAAGGTCCTCCTCAGCCAGGGTATCAAACTTGTAGAATTTTGCAAAAGTGTTTGAACCCGACCAAGTAGTAGCTCGGCAAAGTTGTAAAGCCGAGACCCCTCGGGCAGCCGCCCAAGAAGAGCACACCTTCCTCGTGGAATGGGCTTTTACTGATTTAGGATGCGGCAGTCTAGCCGCAGAATGTGCAAGTTGAATCGTGCAACAGATCCAGCGAGCAATAGTCTGCTTAGAAGCAGGAGCACCCAGCTTGTTGGGTGCATGCAGGATAAATAGCGAGTCAGTTTTTCTGACTCTAGCCGTCCTGGAAACATAAAGTTTCAGGGCCCGGACTACGTCCAGCGACTTGGAATCCTCCAAGTCCCTAGTAGCCGCAGGCACCACAATAGGTTGGTTCAAATGAAACGATGATACCACCTTAGGGAGAAATTGGGGACGAGTCCTCCATTCTGCCCTTTCCATATGGAAGATCAGATATGGGCTTTTACATGACAAAGCCGCCAATTCTGACACACGCCTAGTCCAAGCTAAGGCCAAAAGCATGACCACTTTCCACGTGAGATATTTTAGCTCCACGGTCTTAAGTGGCTCAAACCAGTGGGATTTTAGGAATCCAACACACGTTAAGATCCCAAGGTGCCACTGGAGGCACAAAAGGGGCTAAATATGCAGCACCCCTGTAACAACGTCCGAACTTCAGGCAGTGAAGCCAGTTCTTTTTGAGAGAAAAAGGGATAGGGCCGAAATCTTGGCCTTTATGGATCCTAATTTTAGGCTCATAGTCACTCCTGACTGTAGGAAGTGCAGGAATCGACCCCCCTGGAATTCCTCTGTAGGGCCTTCCCGGCCACACACCAAGCAACCTATTTTCGCCATATACAGTGAAAAAGTCTTGCTGTCACGTCTTTCCTAGCCTTTATCAGCGTAGGAATAACTGCATCCGGAATGCCCTTTTCCGCAAGGATCCGGCGTTCAACCGCCATGCCGTCCAACGCAGCCGCGGTAAGTCTTGGATCAGACAGGGTCCCTGTTGCAACATGTCCTGACTGAGAGGCAGAGGCCATGGGTCCTCTGAGAGCATTTCTTGCAGTTCCGGGTACCGAGTCCTTATAGGCCAATCCGGAGCAAAGAATATTGTTCACACTCCTCCGTTTATTACAATTCTCAGCCCTTGGGTCTGAGAGGAAGAGGAGGGAATATATAGACCGACTGGAACACCCACGGTGTTACTAGTGCGACCACAGCTATCGCCTGAGAGTCCCTTGACCCAGCGTAAAACCTTTTTTATCTTTTTATTGAGGTGGGACGCCATGCAGTCCACCTGAGGCAGTTTCCATCAATTTGCAAAACTGCGTGAAGACTTTCTGATGAAATCACCACTTTCCCGGGTGGAGGTCGTGTCCACTCCCGGAATGAACACTGCTGACAGTGCGCTTACTTGATTCTCCGCCCAGCGAAGAATTCTAGTGGCTTCTACCCTCGCCACCCTGCTCCTTGTGCCGCCCTGGCGGTTTACATGAGCCCCTGCGGTCTGACTGGATCAGAACCGGTAGGTCGCGAAGCAGGAACTCCGCTTGACTTAGGGCGTTGTATATGGCCCTTAGTTCCAGGATATTGATGTGAAGGCAAGTCTGTTGGCTTGACCACAAACCTTGGAATTTTCTTCCCTGTGTAACTGCCTCCCACCCTCGGAGGCTTGCATCCGTGGTCACCAGGACCCAGTCCTGAATGCCGAATCTGCGGCCCTCGAGAAGGTGAGCACTCCGCAGCCACCACAGGAGAGACACCCTGGCCCTGGGGGATAGGGTGATTAACCGATGCATCTGAAGATGTGATCCGGACCACTTGTCCAGTAAGTTCCATTATCCTTGCATGGAACCAGCCGAAGGGGATGGCCTCGTATGATGCCATCATCCTTCCCAGGACTCGAGTGCAGTGATGCACTGACACCTGTTTTGGTTTTCAATAGATTCCTGACCAGTGTCATGAGCTCCTGAGCTCTCTCTATCGGGAGATAAACCCTCTTCTGATCTGTGTCTAGGACCATGCCTAGGTGAGGCAGATGAGCTGTAGGAACCAACTGCAACTTCGGAATATATAGAATCCAGTCGTGTTGCCGTTTCACTTCCAGAGAAGGTGATACGCTGTCCAGCAACTGCTCTCTTGATCTCGCTTTTATGAGGAGATCATCCAAGTATGTGATAATAGTGACACCTTGCTTCCTCAGGAGCACCATCATATCCGCCATTACCTTGGTGAAATTGGTAATGACAATCCCGTACCGCAATTCTGAGGTACGCCTGATGAGGTGGATAAATGGGGACACGAAGGTATGCATCCCTTATGTCCCGATTCATTTCAGGCTTGCAATGACAGCTCTTAGCGATTCCATCTTGAACCTGAACCTTTTCAGGTATATGTTCAGGGATTTTAATTCAATATGGGTCTAACCGAACCGTCTGGTTTCGGGATTATAACATGGTCGAATAATAACACCCTCTTGTTGAAGGAGGGGACCCTTGACCACCACCCGTTGAAGATACAATTTACGAATTGCAGTTAACACTGGCTCCCTCTCTTGGGGGGAAGCCCGCCGGGTCCTCGGTGAGGGGGCATCTTCTCACAGTCCAGCCTGTATCCCTGCGATACAATTTCTATTGCCCAGGGATCTAACAGGGAGTGAACCCACTTGTGGCTGAACTTACGAAGGCGTGTCCCCACCGGGCCTAGCTCCGCCTGTGGAGCCCCAGCGACATGCGGTGGATTTTTGTAGAGGCCGGGGAGGACTTCTGTTCCTGGGGACTAGCTGTGTTATACAGCTTCTTTCCTCTGCCCCCGGCTCTGACAAGAAAGGACGCACCTCAGACTTTCTTGTTTCTTTATTCGAAAAGCTGCATTTAATAATGTCGTGCTTTCCCAGGCTGTGCAGGAATATAAGGCAAAATATCAGAATTACCAGCTATAGCTGTGGAGACCAGGCCCAAGAACCTTTCTCCTCACAATCCTCAGCCTTCCATATGCCTCTTAAGTCGGCATCATCTGTCCAATGTATATTCTACAGGACACGTCAAGCAGAAATCGACATAGCTTTTGTCTCCAGGACCCAGTATACTCATGTCCCTTTGGGCATGCTTTATAATTATATATCTATCACTTAAGACAGCATCTTAAAATATTTATATGCATACTAGGGTCTCAATCTTTGCTGATAAGGTACCTGTCCACGCTGCCACAGCGCTATAAACCCATGCCGACACAATCGCCGGTCTGGGTAGTATACTAGAATGTGCACACTATCTGCAGGATCCCTGAGAATAGCTAGTGCAAACAGGACACCCAAGGGGAAGATTCTCAACACATCCTGGCCCTAGTGGGGAAAGGATACAGCCTGAGAATTCTCTTGTGGGAAGCTGCCGTCTCTTGTCTGGAGATTCCCGCTCTTTTTCCTCATGAGAGGAGGGAAATTTACCTCAGCATTCTTCCCCTTAACATGTGTACTCTCGTGTCAGGGACAGATGAGTCATCAGTGATATGCAAATCATCTTTTATTCCAATAATCATATATTGAATATCTTTTAGCCCTCTTGGCTGTAACTTTGCATTATCGTAGTCGACAGTGGAGTTAAACTCCGTGTCGATACTTTGTTATTTTGGATAGTGAGCATAGAGAGACTCTGAAGGACTCTGTGACATAGGGACAGACCAGGGTAGATTTCCTTTCTGTTCCCTAACCTTTTGTGCAATAATTTTACCTCAGCACTTACACATATCAAAACAGGTGTCGGCGTTGTTGACGGAGACACCCTCCCACACACTTATCCGCTCTATCACCTCCTTAGAGGAGCCTTTTACCTCAGACATGTCGACACACGCATACCGACACACCACACACACAGGGGATGCTCTATTTGAAGACAGTTTCCCCACCAGGCCCTTTGGAGAGACAGAGAGAGAGTATGCCAGCACACACCACAGCGCTATATAATACAGGGATGTACACTATACTGAGTGATTTTTCCCCAATAGCAGCTTATATACACAGTTTTTCGCCTAAATTTATGTGCCCCCCCTCTCTTTTTTACCCTTTGTGTACCAGGATACTGCAGGGGAGAGCCTGGGGAGCTTCCTTCCAGCTGAGCTGTGAAGAGAAAATGGCGCCGGTGTGCTGAGGAAGAAGGCCCGGCCCCCTCAGCAGCGGGCTTCTGTCCTTTTATGTACTTTAATGGCGGGGGTTAATGCACATATACAGTTTATCAGACTGTATTATGTGCTTTTCGCCAAGTAAGGTAATCTAATTGCTGCCCAGGGCGCCCCCCCCCCCCAGCGCCCTGCACCCATCAGTGACCGGAGTGTGTGGTGTGCTAAGGGAGCAATGGCGCACAGCTGCAGTGCTGTGCGCTACCTTAATGAAGACCGGAGTCTTCAGCCGCCGATTTTCAACTTCTCTTCGTTCTTCTGGCTCTGCAAGGGGGACGGCGGCGCGGCTCCGGGACCGGACGACCGAGGACTGGGCCTGTGTTCGATCCCTCTGGAGCTAATGGTGTCCAGTAGCCTTAGAAGCCCAAGCTAGCTGCAAGCAGGTAGGTTCGCTTCTCTCCCCTCAGTCCCACGTAGCAGTGAGTCTGTTGCCAGCAGATCTCACTGAAAATAAAAAACCTAACAAATACTTTCTTTTCTAGGAAGCTCAGGAGAGCCCCTAGGGTGCATCCAGCTCTGGCCGGGCACAGATACTAACTGAGGTCTGGAGGAGGGGCATAGAGGGAGGAGCCAGTGCACACCAGATATAGTACCTAATCTTTCTTTTAAGAGTGCCTAGTCTCCTGCGGAGCCCGTCTATACCCCATGGTCCTTACGGAGTACCCAGCATCCACTAGGACGTCAGAGAAAATTAGTTATGGTCAATATAACAGGCAAAACCAGTGCTTGTGGCTTCTCAAGTCTTACTGAAGGAGCCCATATAGGAAAACAAACTGGCTAGTTTCAAAGAGCAGAAGCTTCTCTTGCTATAAAAGTGTATTACCAAGGTCATTCTAAGAGAACTCCTACTGTATTTCAAATAATTATAACACAGAAGAAAACTAACCTGTATCTGTAACCTTGATATAGACCTTACTGCACCTCCTAAATCTGAACTTACAATACTTTGAGCTTTTTAACTCTAGACCTATCATTCGCCGTTATGGTGGCCCATTTTAATACCCATGCTGATATCCTATAGCTATATGATATGATCCACAAAGATGTGTATTGTACATTGCCCTCAGTAGTGCAAGTAGAAATATTTCTTAGTGGTACTGAGTGCCAAAAAATGGACGTGTTTTGAGGGGACGTGGTGACATGCCACTAGTGGGAGTGGCTACATGACACTAATGGCGTGGCCACACGACACAGCCCCTTTTCTTTGCACTCTGGAGGTAAGGCTAGAAATATATAGTAATGCTTCCATTATAACAGGAAAATATACTGTAGCCCCAAGGGCAATGGGGCTAATTAGGATGTGGATGGAGTGGCTATTGCTGCTGCTTCCTTGGAATAGATCTGTATGTTAATACCTCAGGAAGCATCGATTACAACTAGACGCCTCCTGCTGCAGTAGCGATCCACCCAATGGGATCGGAATGAGGTCTCATAAGTACCGTTTTCTCAGCAACAGAAAAAGTGTCAGAGTATTCTTAACATTTAGTAAAGCTTAACATTGGTGCTCCAATCTTGGTTATGCATAAAGTTTGTCAAATATATTTATTAGGAAAAAAAAAAAAAAAGCCAGTTTTACCACAGAATTTCATTGTAATTTGGTCGTGTTGAGTTTTTCCATAAGAATTTTTCCTCTGCTCCATGATTTTTTCACATACATTTCACTGTTTATGCTTTAGTATATATTGAAGGAGCATGTTTCAGAAAAAAAGATACATATGTTTATGGCTATTGTGATGTTTTCAGGGCTAGTGTAATTATCACATGGCCGAAGGAAACTTGAACAGGTGTAACCTTTCACAACCTGATGCTACCAGCTTTGATAGGCCCTACACATTGGGGGTAATTCTGAGTTGATCGCAGCAGGATTTTTGTTAGCAATTGGGCAAAACCATGTGCACTGAGGGGGGGCAGATATAACTAGAGATGAGCGCCGGAAATTTTTCGGGTTTTGTGTTTTGGTTTTGGGTTCGGTTCCGCGGCCGTGTTTTGGGTTCGACCGCGTTTTGGCAAAACCTAACCGAATTTTTTTTGTCGGATTCGGGTGTGTTTTGGATTCGGGTGTTTTTTTCCAAAAAACCTAAAAAACAGCTTAAATCATAGAATTTGGGGGTCATTTTGATCCCAAAGTATTATTAACCTCAAAAACCATCATTTCCACTCATTTTCAGTCTATTCTGAATACCTCACACCTCACAATATTATTTTTAGTCCTAAAATTTGCACCGAGGTCGCTGGATGACTAAGCTAAGCGACCCTAGTGGCCGACACAAACACCTGGCCCATCTAGGAGTGGCACTGCAGTGTCACGCAGGATGTCCCTTCCAAAAAACCCTCCCCAAACAGCACATGACGCAAAGAAAAAAAGAGGCGCAATGAGGTAGCTGTGTGAGTAAGATAAGCGACCCTAGTGGCCGAAACAAACACCGGGCCCATCTAGGAGTGTCACTGCAGTGTCACGCAGGATGTCCCTTCCAAAAAACCCTCCCCAAACAGCACATGACGCAAAGAAAAAAAGAGGCGCAATGAGGTAGCTGTGTGAGTAAGATAAGCGACCCTAGTGGCCGACACAAACACCGGACCCATCTAGGAGTGGCACTGCAGTGTCACGCAGGATGTCCCTTCCAAAAAACCCTCCCCAAACAGCACATGACGCAAAGAAAAAAAGAGGCGCAATGAGGTAGCTGTGTGAGTAAGATAAGCGACCCTAGTGGCCGACACAAACACCGGGCCCATCTAGGAGTGTCACTGCAGTGTCACGCAGGATGTCCCTTCCAAAAAACCCTCCCCAAACAGCACATGACGCAAAGAAAAAAAGAGGCGCAATGAGGTAGCTGTGTGAGTAAGATAAGCGACCCTAGTGGCCGACACAAACACCGGGCCCATCTAGGAGTGTCACTGCAGTGTCACGCAGGATGTCCCTTCCAAAAAACCCTCCCCAAACAGCACATGACGCAAAGAAAAAAAGAGGCGCAATGAGGTAGCTGTGTGAGTAAGATAAGCGACCCTAGTGGCCGACACAAACACCGGGCCCATCTAGGAGTGTCACTGCAGTGTCACGCAGGATGTCCCTTCCAAAAAACCCTCCCCAAACAGCACATGACGCAAAGAAAAAAAGAGGCGCAATGAGGTAGCTGTGTGAGTAAGATAAGCGACCCTAGTGGCCGACACAAACACCGGGCCCATCTAGGAGTGTCACTGCAGTGTCACGCAGGATGTCCCTTCCAAAAAACCCTCCCCAAACAGCACATGACGCAAAGAAAAATTAAAGAAAAAAGAGGTGCAAGATGGAATTGTCCTTGGGCCCTCCCACCCACCCTTATGTTGTATAAACAGGACATGCACACTTTAACCAACCCATCATTTCAGTGACAGGGTCTGCCACACGACAGTGACTGATATGACGGGTTGGTTTGGACCCCCACCAAAAAAGAAGCAATTAATCTCTCCTTGCACAAACTGGCTCTACAGAGGCAAGATGTCCACCTCATCATCATCCTCCGATATATCACCGTGTACATCCCCCTCCTCACAGATTATCAATTCGTCCCCACTGGAATCCACCATCTCAGCTCCCTGTGTACTTTGTGGAGGCAATTGCTGCTGGTCAATGTCTCCACGGAGGAATTGATTATAATTCATTTTAATGAACATCATCTTCTCCACATTTTCTGGATGTAACCTCGAACGCCGATTGCTGACAAGGTGAGCGGCGGCACTAAACACTCTTTCGGAGTACACACTTGTGGGAGGGCAACTTAGGTAGAATAAAGCCAGTTTGTGCAAGGGCCTCCAAATTGCCTCTTTTTCCTGTTAGTATAAGTACGGACTGTGTGACGTGCCTACTTGGATGCGGTCACTCATATAATCCTCCACCATTCTTTCAATGTTGAGAGAATCATATGCAGTGACAGTAGACGACATGTCCGTAATCGTTGTCAGGTCCTTCAGTCCGGACCAGATGTCAGCGTCAGCAGTCGCTCCAGACTGCCCTGCATCACCGCCAGCGGGTGGGCTCGGAATTCTGAGCCTTTTCCTCGCACCCCCAGTTGTGGGAGAATGTGAAGGAGGAGATGTTGACAGGTCGCGTTCCGCTTGACTTGACAATTTTCTCACCAGCAGGTCTTTCAACCCCAGCAGACTTGTGTCTGCCGGAAAGAGAGATCCAAGGTAGGCTTTAAATCTAGGATCGAGCACGGTGGCCAAAATGTAGTGCTCTGATTTCAACAGATTGACCACCCGTGAATCCTTGTTAAGCGAATTAAGGGCTCCATCCACAAGTCCCACATGCCTAGCGGAATCGCTCCGTGTTAGCTCCTCCTTCAATGTCTCCAGCTTCTTCTGCAAAAGCCTGATGAGGGGAATGACCTGACTCAGGCTGGCAGTGTCTGAACTGACTTCACGTGTGGCAAGTTCAAAGGGCATCAGAACCTTGCACAACGTTGAAATCATTCTCCACTGCGCTTGATACAGGTGCATTCCACCTCCTATATCGTGCTCAATTGTATAGGCTTGAATGGCCTTTTGCTGCTCCTCCAACCTCTGAAGCATATAGAGGGTTGAATTCCACCTCGTTACCACTTCTTGCTTCAGATGATGGCAGGGCAGGTTCAGTAGTTTTTGGTGGTGCTCCAGTCTTCTGTACGTGGTGCCTGTACGCCGAAAGTGTCCCGCAATTCTTCTGGCCACCGACAGCATCTCTTGCACGCCCCTGTCGTTTTTTAAAAAATTCTGCACCACCAAATTCAAGGTATGTGCAAAACATGGGACGTGCTGGAATTTGCCCATATTTAATGCACACACAATATTGCTGGCGTTGTCCGATGCCACAAATCCACAGGAGAGTCCAATTGGGGTAAGCCATTCCGCGATGATCTTCCTCAGTTGCCGTAAGAGGTTTTCAGCTGTGTGCGTATTCTGGAAACCGGTGATACAAAGCGTAGCCTGCCTAGGAAAGAGTTGGCAGTTGCGAGATGCTGCTACTGGTGCCGCCGCTGCTGTTCTTGCGGCGGGAGTCCATACATCTACCCAGTGGGCTGTCACAGTCATATAGTCCTGACCCTGCCCTGCTCCACTTGTCCACATGTCCGTGGTTAAGTGGACATTGGGTACAACTGCATTTTTTAGGACACTGGTGAGTCTTTTTCTGACGTCCGTGTACATTCTCGGTATCGCCTGCCTAGAGAAGTGGAACCTAGATGGTATTTGGTAACGGGGGCACACTGCCTCAATAAATTGTCTAGTTCCCTGTGAACTAACGGCGGATACCGGACGCACGTCTAACACCAACATAGTTGTCAAGGCCTCAGTTATCCGCTTTGCAGCAGGATGACTGCTGTGATATTTCATCTTCCTCGCAAAGGACTGTTGAACAGTCAATTGCTTACTGGAAGTAGTACAAGTGGGCTTACGACTTCCCCTCTGGGATGACCATCGACTCCCAGCAGCAACAACAGCAGCGCCAGCAGCAGTAGGCGTTACACGCAAGGATGCATCGGAGGAATCCCAGGCAGGAGAGGACTCGTCAGAATTGCCAGTGACATGGCCTGCAGGACTATTGGCATTCCTGGGGAAGGAGGAAATTGACACTGAGGGAGTTGGTGGGGTGGTTTGCGTGAGCTTGGTTACAAGAGGAAGGGATTTACTGGTCAGTGGACTGCTTCCGCTGTCGCCCAAAGTTTTTGAACTTGTCACTGACTTATTATGAATGCACTGCAGGTGACGTATAAGGGAGGATGTTCCGAGGTGGTTAACGTCCTTACCCCTACTTATTACAGCTTGACAAAGGCAACACACGGCTTGACACCTGTTGTCCGCATTTCTGTTGAAATACTTCCACACCGAAGAGCTGATTTTTTTGGTATTTTCACCAGGCATGTCAGTGGCCATATTCCTCCCACGGACAACAGGTGTCTCCCCGGGTGCCTGACTTAAACAAACCACCTCACCATCAGAATCCTCCTGGTCAATTTCCTCCCCAGCGCCAGCAACACCCATATCCTCCTCATCCTGGTGTACTTCAACACTGACATCTTCAATCTGACTATCAGGAACTGGACTGCGGGTGCTCCTTCCAGCACTTGCAGGGGGCGTGCAAATGGTGGAAGGCGCATGCTCTTCACGTCCAGTGTTGGGAAGGTCAGGCATCGCAACCGACACAATTGGACTCTCCTTGTGGATTTGGGATTTCGAAGAACGCACAGTTCTTTGCGGTGCTTTTGCCAGCTTGAGTCTTTTCAGTTTTCTAGCGAGAGGCTGAGTGCTTCCATCCTCATGTGAAGCTGAACCACTAGCCATGAACATAGGCCAGGGCCTCAGCCGTTCCTTGCCACTCCGTGTGGTAAATGGCATATTGGCAAGTTTACGCTTCTCCTCCGACAATTTTATTTTAGGTTTTGGAGTCCTTTTTTTACTGATATTTGGTGTTTTGGATTTGACATGCTCTGTACTATGACATTGGGCATCGGCCTTGGCAGACGACGTTGCTGGCATTTCATCGTCTCGGCCATGACTAGTGGCAGCAGCTTCAGCACGAGGTGGAAGTGGATCTTGATCTTTCCCTAATTTTGGAACCTCAACATTTTTGTTCTCCATATTTTAATAGGCACAACTAAAAGGCACCTCAGGTAAACAATGGAGATGGATGGATACTAGTATACAATTATGGATGGACTGCCGAGTGCCGACACAGAGGTAGCTACAGCCGTGGACTACCGTACTGTACTGTGTCTGCTGCTAATATAGACTGGTTGATAATGAGATGTAGTATGTATAAAGAAGAAAGAAAAAAAAAACCACGGGTAGGTGGTATACAATTATGGATGGACTGCAGAGTGCCGACACAGAGGTAGCTACAGCCGTGGACTACCGTACTGTACTGTGTCTGCTGCTAATATAGACTGGATGATAATGAGATGTAGTATGTATAAAGAAGAAAGAAAAAAAAAACCACGGGTAGGACTAGGTGGTATACAATTATGGATGGACTGCCGAGTGCCGACACAGAGGTAGCTACAGCCGTGGACTACCGTACTGTACTGTGTCTGCTGCTAATATAGACTGGTTGATAATGAGATGTAGTATGTATAAAGAAGAAAGAAAAAAAAAAAACCACGGGTAGGTGGTATACAATTATGGATGGACTGCCGAGTGCCGACACAGAGGTAGCTACAGCCGTGGACTACCGTACTGTACTGTGTCTGCTGCTAATATAGACTGGATGATAATGAGATGTAGTATGTATAAAGAAGAAAGAAAAAAAAACCACGGGTAGGTGGTATACAATTATGGATGGACTGCCGAGTGCCGACACAGAGGTAGCTACAGCCGTGGACTACCGTACTGTACTGTGTCTGCTGCTAATATAGACTGGATGATAATGAGATGTAGTATGTATAAAGAAGAAAGAAAAAAAAAACCACGGGTAGGTGGTATACAATTATGGATGGACTGCCGAGTGCCGACACAGAGGTAGCTACAGCCGTGGACTACCGTACTGTACTGTGTCTGCTGCTAATATAGACTGGTTGATAATGAGATGTAGTATGTATAAAGAAGAAAGAAAAAAAAAACCACGGGTAGGTGGTATACAATTATGGATGGACTGCCGAGTGCCGACACAGAGGTAGCTACAGCCGTGGACTACCGTACTGTACTGTGTCTGCTGCTAATATAGACTGGATGATAATGAGATGTAGTATGTATAAAGAAGAAAGAAAAAAAAAACCACGGGTAGGTGGTATACAATTATGGATGGACTGCCGAGTGCCGACACAGAGGTAGCTACAGCCGTGGACTACCGTACTGTACTGTGTCTGCTGCTAATATAGACTGGATGATAATGAGATGTAGTATGTATAAAGAAGAAAGAAAAAAAAAACCACGGGTAGGTGGTATACAATTATGGATGGACTGCCGAGTGCCGACACAGAGGTAGCTACAGCCGTGAACTACCGTACTGTGTCTGCTGCTAATATAGACTGGTTGATAATGAGATGTAGTATGTATAAAGAAGAAAGAAAAAAAAAACCACGGGTAGGTGGTATACAATTATGGATGGACTGCCGACACAGAGGTAGCTACAGCCGTGGACTACCGTACTGTACTGTGTCTGCTGCTAATATAGACTGGTTGATAATGAGATGTAGTATGTATAAAGAAGAAAGAAAAAAAAAACCACGGGTAGGTGGTATACAATTATGGATGGACTGCCGAGTGCCGACACAGAGATAGCTACAGCCGTGGACTACCGTACTGTACTGTGTCTGCTGCTAATATAGACTGGATGATAATGAGATGTAGTATGTATAAAGAAGAAAGAAAAAAAAAACCACGGGTAGGTGGTATACAATTATGGATGGACTGCCGAGTGCCGACACAGAGGTAGCTACAGCCGTGGACTACCGTACTGTACTGTGTCTGCTGCTAATATAGACTGGATGATAATGAGATGTAGTATGTATAAAGAAAGAAAAAAAAAACCACGGGTAGGTGGTATACAATTATGGATGGACTGCCGAGTGCCGACACAGAGGTAGCTACAGCCGTGGACTACCGTACTGTACTGTGTCTGCTGCTAATATAGACTGGATGATAATGAGATGTAGTATGTATAAAGAAGAAAGAAAAAAAAAACCACGGGTAGGTGGTATACAATTATGGATGGACTGCCGAGTGCCGACACAGAGGTAGCTACAGCCGTGAACTACCGTACTGTGTCTGCTGCTAGTATAGACTGGATGATAAATAATGATATAAAAAATATATATATATCACTACTGCAGCCGGACAGGTATATATTATATAATGACGGACCTGCTGGACACTGTCTGTCAGCAGAATGAGTTTTTTAATTTTTATAGAATAAAAAAACACCACACAAGTCACACGACGAGTGTACTTTTTCAGGCAGACATTCAATCACAATATACTATACTGGTGGTCAGTGTGGTCAGGTCACTGGTCACAGTGGTCAGTGGTCAGTCACACTGGCAGTGGCACTCTGGCAGCAAAAGTGTGCACTGTTTAATATGTACTCCTGGCTCCTGCTATAACCTATAACTGCTCCCCAGTCTCCCCCACAATTAAGCTGTGTGAGCACAGTTAGATATTATACATAGATGATGCAGCACACTGGGCTGAGCACAGATATGGTATGTGAGTGTGACTGAGTCACTGTGTATCGTTTTTTTCAGGCAGAGAACAAGAACAGAACGGATTATTAAATAATAATAAATTATAAAACTGCACTGGTGGTCAGGTCACAGGTCATCAGTCACTAGTATAACTCCTCCTAAGCTCCAGTAAGTAAATGAAGTGTCTCACTCTCACTCTCCTATCTATTTTAATTTCTAAACGGAGAGGACGCCAGCCACGTCCTCTCCCTATCAATCTCAATGCACGTGTGAAAATGGCCGCGACGCGCGGCTCCTTATATAGAATCCGAGTCTCGCGATAGAATCCGAGCCTCGCGAGAATCCGACAGCGTGATGATGACGTTCGGGCGCGCTCGGGTTAACCGAGCAAGGCGGGAAGATCCGAGTCGCTCGGACCCGTGTTAAAAAACATGAAGTTCGGGCGGGTTCGGATTCAGAGAAACCGAACCCGCTCATCTCTAGATATAACATGTGCAGATAGAGTTAGATTTGGGTGTGGTGTGTTCAATCTGCAATCTAAATTGCAGTGTAAAATAAAGCAGCCAGTATTTACCCTGCACAGAAACAAAATAACCCACCCAAATCTAACTCTCTCTGCACGTTATATCGGCTTCCCCTGCAGTGCACATGGTTTTGAAAAAAATGTATCTACAGAGAGAAAAAGTATGACTCTGGTTTGGGCGCCCAAACCAGAGTCATACTTTTTCTCTCTGTAGATACATTTTTTGCTTGCTTTCTATGACCCTGGGCGCACCGCCATACGGACAGATAGGGATTTTCAATATATTATCGTCCATTCCTGGCTCCTATATAATTTTCTGTATCTTTGAATCTAGTTCTGTGCAGGATCAACAACCAGTGTTTTTTCGTGCACATGGTTTTGCCCAATTGCTAAAAAAAATCCTGCTGCGATCAACTCAGAATTACCCCCATTAAGCGATATAACTGAATGATATGAACATTCTCGTTCATTAATGAACGAGAACTCGTTCATATCGTTCAGTATGTAGGCACCTACGATGAACGATGCGCGGCCTCGCGCTCGTTCATCGTTGGTGCTGGGTCGCTTATGCATGCAAGGCAATATGGACAATCTCGTCCATATTAGCTTGCACTGCTATAGAGCCGGGTCGCCTGTGTGCCAAATTGCCGTCGGGCAGCTCGGCGGCGGGTCGTCGAATGTGTAGGGCCCATTACATGTACTGTAGCATAACATTCAGGACACACATACACACATTCCATATGTGTCAGCAGTGCACCTGTATGTAATGTGCATAGAGATGACTGAAAACAAAGGGCCATGGCTACTAACAACCCGGGTAATAATGTAATGAGCAAAATGAAGATAAGCTGGGCAACACACCATTTTCCACTGGCAATAAGACTTTTTGCTAGGTTTAAATTTTAGTGTTATATATATATATAAACCAATATGAACAAGCAGCACTCGAAGACTGAGTTATAATGTCACTGTATCAAAACACATAAGTGCATAACATTACAACATTTCGCTGCACAACTGCCCCTTTATCAAGGTGTGTCCCGAAACATTTGAATTTTGTGTTTTAATACTTTGACTTTATAACTCAGTCTCCAAGTGCCGCTACTTGTTTGTATTGGTTTCTATTGGATTTATGCCAACGGCACCACAGCAGATAACATTCTACAGGAGAATGGTGGGGTGTGTGAGGTCATGCTGTGATGTCATAATGGCAACTGCCTATATCGGGGCTGTGCTTTTGCTGTCTCTTGCATATGCCTCCTGAGGCCTGGGACGGCATAGCACATCGGCAGAAGGTTAGTGACTGGACAAAGATAAGGGTAGCTTAGTCCGCAACGTCGGCAGACTTTTAGCATGACTATTATAATATATGACTTATGACCTTGGGGATAGCATAGTATTGGATAAAAACAAAATCTCACACCTACTGGACAGTGTTGTTACTTAACAGCCACAAGCAGCTGCAAATAGGTCATTGGAGATATTTGAAGAGCGCTGTCTAGATGAGCCTATAATGCCCCTAATTAAATCCTTTATGTGTGGCTGCACCTATGACATCTCCTTGGAGGTGTTTGGTGAGCCTATAATGTTGCAAGGTAAATCCCCTTAACTCTCTCTCTCTGCCTGCCTAAATCCCAGTGTGCCAGTTTTGCAGGCTGTTCCATTTTTATTAATTTGCAGAGGTATAAGAGAATTATATTGTGCTTTAGTGATTACTTTTGTTTTCATCCAATACTATATACAGATGTAGCCATGCTGATCATGGTTACATCTGAGGTAAACGTGCACCCTCGACGCAGCTATTAGTGCCTGCGCCTAGCTGCGGCATTTGCCTTTCCTATTCATGTGAAATGGGCGCACAAACATCTTAGACGTCCAGACATAAGCGGCACGATTGTGCCTAACAAGGCGCAATCGCGGTATGATATAGCCATGACGATATTGGCTACATTTGTACAGTTGTAACTCCCTGTTAGCATCAGAGATGAGTGCTATGGTGGTTATGACTGTCCCCCTCCCCAATCCATCTCTTGCTCTCTTTTTTCACTCTCTCAGCATCGACTCTAGGTGCGTTCTTCACCGGATGGGTAAAAGGTAAAAATAGCAGATTTTAGGTGACAGAAGGGATGACTGGGTTATGTAAGGTTAGTTGGTGGGCGGGTGGTCTGGGCAAACTCTGCATAGTCTCTTAATGCCTAGAGGGACGGGCAGTCCTTCAGCCATGGGTCCCCAGAGGTTTCCTCCACAAGAGAGTTTTTCCTCTCCTGAGTGCTGAAGGATGACTCTTCATGAGTCATGAGGCTTCCGCCATCTTATTCCTCTTATAGGACAAGTTTGTAAGATTTCTGGACCAATCTTTGGGGTATATTCAATTAAAGTCGGATCCATTCTGACATGCATTTGTCGGAATGGATCCGACAAGGGCTATTCAATGAACGGCCAGATCCGACATGACCATCTCAATCCGACTTTAAATAAAGTCGGACTGAGATGAGGACCTGAGCGAGGAGAGCAGCAGCTACAGCACAGTGCAGCAGGAGGATGGGGCACCACCGCTAGAGCTCACAGCAGCGTCCACCCAGCTCCAGCAAGAGAGGTCCTGCTTGCCGGAGCCGGGTGGATGCTGCTGTGAGCTCTAGCGGCGGTGCCCCATCCTCCTGCTGCACTGTGCTGTAGCCGCTGCTCTCCCCCATCTCCCCGCTGCTCTCCACGTCTCTCCCTGTCTCCTCCTCTCAGGTCCCTCATCTCAATCCGACATTTTTTAAAGTCAGATTGAGATGCTCAGAAAAGGGGCCAAAACCTGTCGGATTTGGCCTTATTTCCAACAGAAGCACGTTGATCGGCGGAACGTGCTTTCCGACAAGTCGGAATTCTCAACTGGTCGGATAATTTTGGGGTGTATTGAATAGGTTGGAACCCCTTCCGACCTAAAATAGTTGAAAACTGCCATCTTTCCGACAGACGGCAGCTTTCGACTGCAATTGAATATGCCCCTTAGTCCAAAATTCCCTATTTTATAATGCAGAGTAAATAATAATAATAATTACAAAATAATAATTATAAGAAGAAGAATAAAAAGAAGAGATAGAAGAAGAAAATATAGGCTATATTTTACTTAAAATAAAAATAGACATTTCTTTTTTAAATATATTTTGCTTTAAGTTGCTTTTATTGTTATTAATAAATCCTCTCAAAAGGTGAAGAAATAACACATATTTGGGGAGACAAAAACATTAGGAGAGTTCAGAACCATGCATTGTTTATTCTACAAAAGAGAGTACCAGGCGAGGCAGACATGTTGGGCCCGCTACATAGGTTATACTGTGTGATTAGCAAAACATGGCAATGGGGCATACAAGGGTAAAATGAAAAACAACTAACAGGACACCTAGGGCCTAATTCAGACCTGATCACTAGGGTGTGTTTTTTGCATCCCTGCGATCAGTTAGTCGCCGCCTACAGGGGGAGGGGAAATTCGGTGTACAGGGGTGCGATCGCATGTGCAGGAGAGCTGCACAAACAGAAGTTTGTGCAGTCTCTGCACAGCCCAGGACTTACTCTTCCAGTGCGATGACCGGGGCCGGAGCTGACGTCAGAAATCCTCCCTTCAAACGCCTGGTCCATCCTGCGTTTCTCCGGACACTCCCTGAAAATGATCAGTTGCCACCCACTTAAAGCCTCTTCCTGTCAGTTACCTTGTGACCGCCCATGCGATCGCTTTTTATGCCCATCCCGTCAGTATGCACCGATGCCCGGTGCAGTCATCCAACGCGCTGGTGCATTGCGGTGCATACGCATGTGAAGTACAGACCTGATTGCTCACTGTGCCAAAATGCACAACAGCGATTGGGTCTGAATTAGGCCCCTAGTTCTGCAGCTTACACAGAAAGGAAAATGGTCTTACACTGTAATGGCTTTTAAACACTTTTCTCCTTTATAACGATTTAAAAGTGAGCTGAGAGGAAATAACAAAAGAGGGTGCCGTTATATTTTGAAATAATAAAAAAAATGATCTAACAAAAAATTAAAAATTTCAAGTTATATTAATTCTCTAACACTCCGAAGATGGTAAGCTCATACTGGACTCATATTGTGAATTGCATAAAATATTTATATGAAGCCCACATGGATTACTTACAACTCAGGAGGGATGTGATAACTTTGGGCTGTGGTAAGGGTTCCTATGACCCAGACTTTGTTTCAGTGCAAAATAGACAAATACAAGTGCTATGAGACCACCTAAACAAATGTTAATTACATTCTAAACAACTAGAGTGGAGATAATATCATACAGTTTTAGTCTAATTTTCACTTTAAAACCAATACCTGTATCAATAAAAAAAAAATGCTGAACCAGCGCTGGATGTGATCAGCAATACAGAATCTCTGACCTGCTTCCTAGGACTTGACCAACGACTGACCTGCAGAGTCCTGAGAGCCGCAGCACATGACTGGACCAAATAAGAAAACAGCGCTAATGTTCTGGAACAGCGGAGGGCTTATTGCAAAATGAGCTTCAAACAAACATCTATTCCCTAAGCAGGGGTGGATTGGTACGCCGGGATATCGGATGAGTTCCTGCTTGGCTGCCCCTTTGCTGCCTTCCGTAGCTTGCTGCAGGGCTGGGTCCTACTGTTTCAGGGCTGGCTGCTGTGTTAGGAGCTCAGTCAGCTCTGATCGGGCAGCCACATTCACAGTTGTTTTAAGAAGCCGCTCAGTACCACTGGCCCTTGCGGAGGCGGAGCTCATGAGTCAGCTTCATCCTCCATCCAGCAGCTCAGCTTGTCTGGTGACGCAGAAGCCCGGAATACATGGAATAACATGTGGACAGGCGCCGGGAGCCCTGCAGCCAGCCGCCGCGCAGATGGGGTGAGTGAGAGGAGAGCTGGGGCTGGGTAATCCCCAGTATCACCTTCTCTGTGTGGCCATGGGCTGGGAACACACTGCAGTCTGTCTGTGTATATTTATAGAGACACTCAACCACCTCATGCGTGTGTGTGTGTGTGTGTGTGTGTGTGTGTGTGTGTGTGTGTGTATTGTAACACTGTAAGGGTGCAAGGTGCCGTTTCCTGGGGTATATGGCAGCAGCAGCTGAGGAACAACACAAGTCCAGTTTCTGGTACAACTGGCCCCAGCCAGTTTTATTGTACAGAAAATAAAACAAACACCAAAAGAAAATACCTTGCCTGTCCGGCACTAACTAAACACAAGATGTTCCTAACTATCACTAAAACAAAAAACACAGAGTTCTCCAGCAAACCCTGTATAGCTCACTTGTATCAGGAAGCGTGTTTCTCTCACAGAGATCCTGCAGTCTTCCCAGGCAGTCTGCACACCCTAATCAGGCCAGCAGCTCTATAACACTCTTATACAGCTGAAAGCCTGATTAGCCTTCTGTGAGGCCAAAGACCCGAACTGGGCCCAATGTCTGGAACTTGCCCCATCTCTCTTTCAGGGCCCTTACCCAGCTTTTCCAACAAACTGAAAAGGTTCTAACAAAACAAAACATATTCTTAAAAAGTTTTCATTTTTCTAATACATGTAAGACAAGAACCTGGGACAAACATACCTGCCCTCAAACACTATCCCAGTGTTCTTGTCACATATCCCCCTCCCCTGTTTCGACCTAGGGGCCGGAACACTTGTAGCCCCCAAACAGAAGATGCGGGACAATGCATCTGCGTTGGCCAATTGTGTACCCGGTCTATGTTCGACAGTAAACTTAAAATCCTGCAAAGCTAGAAACCATCTAGTTACACGAGCATTCTTGCCTCTATTTACATACATCCATTTTAAAGGGGCATGATCCGTCACTAGTCTGAATTGTCTACCCAAGAGGTAATATCTCAAGGTATCTAGTGCCCACTTAATGGCCAAAGCCTCTTTTTACACAATGGCATACCTTTTTTCATGCTCATTGAGTTTCCTACTCAAATAAATGATAGGGTGTTCGTCCCCATCTCTGGTTTGGGACAGCACAGCGCCTATCCCTACCTCTGAGGCATCTGTCTGTACCACAAATTCTTGAAAAATCTGGTGTTATCAATACCGGTTGTGAACACAAAGCCACTTTTAACGCTTGGAACGCTTTTTCTGCATCAGGGTTCCATTTCACCATATTTGACTGCTTCCCTTTGGTAAGGTCTGACAACGGCACCGCTGTGGTCGCAAAATTGGGAATAAACCGTCTACAGTACCCAGTTATTCCCAAAAAAGCCCTTACCAGTTTTTTATTCACTGGACGAGGCCAGTTTTGAATAGCATCAATTTTATTCAATTGGGGCCTAATTAGACCTCTGCCTATGGTGAAGCCCAAGTATTTGACCTCCTCCATTGCGAAGCAGCACTTCTTTGGGTTAGCAGTTAACCCTGCCTCTCTGATTGAGTCCAGTACTGCTTGTACTTTAACCAAATGGGACCCCCAGTCTGTACTGTGAATTACCACATCATCCAAATAGGCAGCTTCATATTTTCTATGGGGCCTCAAAATTTTATCCATCGCCCGTTGAAAGGTTGCTGGAGCCCCATGCAACCCAAAGGGTAACATCTTATACTGGTACAGCCCCTCCGGAACCGAAAAGGCTGTTTTTTCTTTTGCGCTATCAAATAAAGGTATTTGCCAGTAACCTTTGGTCAGGTCCAATGTGGTGAGAAACCTGGCTGTTCCCAGCCTTTCTATAAGCTCATCCACACGGGGCATGGGGTATGCGTCAAACTTGGACAGCTCATTTAACTTATGAAAGTCATTACAGAAGCGTATGCTACCGTCGGGCTTCGGGATGAGAAATATGGGACTGGACCACTCACTGTTAGATTCCTCTATGACTCCAAGTTCTAACATGGTTTTAACTTCTTTAGTAACAGCTTTTCGCTGAGCTTCAGGAATCCTATATGGCTTTAAATGAACCCTGACCCCTGGTTCTGTGACAATGTCATGTTTTATTATGGTCATTCGGCCAGGCAGCTCTGAAAATATCTCCCTATTTTGGATGAGAAATTCTTTAACCTGATTGTTCTGGTCAGCTGATAATGTCTCTGACACCTTTACTGCGGGAAGCAACCGAGGAGAAGACACCGAAGGGCAAGGCTCCGCTGACAGAGACAACCTATCTTTCCAGGGTTTGACTAAGTTATCATGGTAGATTTGTTCGGGTTTTCTCTTTCCCGGCTGGTATACTTTGTAATTAACCTCATTCACTTTATCCCTAATCTCAAATGGACCCTGCCATTTAGCTAGGAATTTGCTTTCCACAGTGGGTACCAAAACAAGAACTCTATCTCCAGGAGCAAATTCCGTATCTTGGCACTCCGGTTATATACCCTCTGTTGAGCACTTTGGGCCTGTTCCATGTGCTCTCTGACAATCGGTACCACGGCTGCAATCCTATCCTGCATTTGTGATACATGTTCAATAACGCTTCTATAAGGAGTGGGCTGTCCTTCCCACGTCTCTTTGGCAATGTCCAACAGCCCTCTGAGGTGTCTACCATACAACAAATCAAATGGAGAAAACCCCGTAGAGGACTGAGGAACTTCTCTGATGGCCATTAACAAGTAGGGCAACAAACAATCCCAGTTTTTCCCATCTCTCTCAACAACCTTTTTTAACATACTTATTAATGTTTTATTAAACCTTTCCACCAACCCGTCTGTTTGGGGATGGTAGATGGACGTCCTGAGGTGAGTGACCTTAAATAATTTGCACAATTCCTTCATGATCCTTGACATAAATGGAGTACCTTGGTCAGTCAACATTTCTTTTGGTATTCCCACTCTACTAAAAACCTGCACCAGCTCCCTAGCTATTGCCTTGGTTGTGATAGTGCGTAAAGGGACAGCCTCAGGATATCGAGTGGCATAGTCCATAATTACCAGGATATACTGATGGCCCCGAGCAGACTTTAACAAGGGCCCCACGAGATCCATGGCTATTCTGTCAAACGGGACCTCTATAATAGGCATGGGAACTAGTGGGCTCCTGAAATGGGGTCTAGGGGCATGATACTGGCATTCAGGACAGGAAGAACAATATTCAGACACTTCTTTATAAACCCCTGGCCAAAAGAACCTTTGTAAAACTCTTTCAGTGTTTTTTTTCTGCCCCTAAATGTCCTGCGGTAACGTGACTATGAGCTAAATCTAGTACCGTTCTTCGATAAGGCTGGGGAACTACCAGCTGTTCCACCACATCCTCACCCCTTTTGACAATGTGGTACAAGAGCTCATTACAGATGGCCATGTGGGGATACGTAACCCTGTCACCCGGTACCACAGGTTCCCCAGAAACAACCTTAACATTCTCCCTAGCCTTTATTAAGGTAGGATCCTTTAACTGTTCAGACGCAAACAGATCCTTCTTTACCTCCAGGTCAGGCACGCTTTCAGTTCTAACTACTATGTCTCTGTTCCCAGCAAGAGGGTCCTCACTGGACTCCCCATCTGTCACTTCCCCAGCCAAACTAGCAAAAGGCAAAGGGTCAGAAAGTTCTGAAGACACACGTACATCCATAAAATCACCGGTATTTTTAACTGGCTCTTTACTTCTCACATCTGTTGATAACCGTGATTCCCACAGTTTCCAAAAATGAGGAAAATCCCTCCCTATTATGGCCTCATGCACCAAGGTCGGGACCAGTCCTACTTTAACAATTGCTGACCCACAACAAGTTTCTATATTCACTTCAGCAGTGACATAATGTTGGGTATCCCCATGTATGCAAGTGACCCCAATAGGTATTTGCTGGACCTTTAAGGGGTTCACTAACCCAGCTTTCACGAGGGTAACTAAACTTCCTGAATCTAGCAAGGCCTCTACCCGGTTACCCTCTAAGAACACATCACACATTTGTTTTTCCAGCTCAGGTGAAGGTACCACAGTACAGGCTAACCTAGCAAAGAAAGACATTCTGCGACATTCAAAGGCAGCATCACATTGCATGGGTTCTTGCGTGACTGGGCAATTGGCAATAACATGACCTGGCATACCACACCTAAAACATTTAACCACACGATTATCAACCCGTTTGGGCAGCATAGACCGTTCAAGCCCCATTGGCCTGTCTCCAGGCCCAGTGTTTACAGTCTCTCCAGCCTTGCGTTCTCTTATCCGCCCAGCAACATTTTCCCAAGGAACAGTCTTACCAGTCTTTACTGAAGGGCGCTGTCGAGGATCTATGGGTTGCTGGGTGGTCATCAGTAGTTCCTCTGCTGCCAAATACCTCTCTACCATGTCCACTAATTGGTCAGCAGTACCCGGGTTTCCATGGCTCACCCACTTGCGCAGGACCATGGGCAAAGATCTCAAGTAGCGGTCCATGACGACTCTTTCAACCATCTGGGGACCAGTTAATGTCTCTGGCTGTAACCATTTTTTTGTTAGCTGAATAAGGTCGTGCATCTGGGAGCGAGGAGGCTTCTCCATGGCGTACACCCACCGGTGCACCCGTTGTGCTCGTACTGACAGCGTGACTCCCAGGCGGGTCAGGATCTCAGTCTTTAATTTATCATAGTCCCGAGCCTCAGCAGGGCTTAAATCAAAGTACGCTTTTTGGAGCTCACCTGACAGGAAAGGTGCCAGCAGTCTGGCCCACTGTGCTTTCGGCCAGTTCTCACGCTCGGCAGTCCTTTCAAACGTGGTCAGGTAGGCCTCTACATCATCAGCCTCTGTCATTTTCTGCAGGAAGTGACTGGCCCGTATAGAACTAGAGCTGGTCGGAGCACTGACGGCCACATCTCCAATCCGGGCTGCAAGGCTCTGCACCACTTCTGTTAAGGCCTCTCTATCCTGACGCTGTTGCCTGTAAAGTTCGTCAACAGCTGCCTGATGTATTCTCCAATTTTCCTCCATTGCCACCTGCTGCTGTCTGTTGGCCTCCTGCTGAGCCGCTGTAGCTTGCAGCAAGGCTTTAAGCAGTTCCTCCATGTCGACAGATTTTTCAGGCGGCTTTGTAGCTGCTTTCACCTAGGACATATATCAAACCCTCAGGGGTGAGTCTCAGCAACTTCACACTGGGCTGTATCTGCATAAACCACCGTTTTCTGCAGGCCTCATAAAGCTGCTGCTTTCACTTATGCGCAGAACGGACTGCTCGCATTCTCCACCAAGTTGTAACACTGTAAGGGTGCAAGGTGCCGTTTCCTGGGGTATATGGCAGCACGCAGCAGCTGAGGAACAACACAAGTCCAGTTTCTGGTACAACTGGCCCCAGCCAGTTTTATTGTACAGAAAATAAAACAAACACCAAAAGAAAATACCTTGCCTGTCCGGCACTAACTAAACACAAGATGTTCCTAACTATCACTAAAACAAAAAACACAGAGTTCTCCAGCAAACACTGTATAGCTCACTTGTATCAGGAAGCGTGTTTCTCTCACAGAGATCCTGCAGTCTTCCCAGGCAGTCTGCACACCCTAATCAGGCCAGCAGCTCTATAACACTCTTACACAGCTGAAAGCCTGATTAGCCTTCTGTGAGGCCAAAGACCCGAACTGGGCCCAATGTCTGGAACTTGCCCCATCTCTCTTTCAGGGCCCTTACCCAGCTTTTCCAACAAACTGAAAAGGTTCTAACAAAACAAAACATATTCCTAGAAGTTTTTATTTTTCTAATACATGTAAGACAAGAACCTGGGACAAACATACCTGCCCTCAAACACTATCCCAGTGTTCTTGTCACAATATATACATATACACTGCTCAAAAAAATAAAGGGAACACTAAAATAACACATCCTAGATCTGAATGAATCAAATATTCTTATGAAATACTTTGTTCTTTACATAGTTGAATGTGCTGACAACAAAATCACACAAAAATTATCAATGGAAATCAACATTATTAACCCATGGAGGTCTGGATTTGGAGTCCCCCCTTAAAATTAAAGTGGAAAAACACACTACAGGCTGATCCAACTTTGATGCAATGTCCTTAAAACAAGTCAAAATGAGGCTCAGTAGTGTCTGTGGCCTCCTCGTGCCTGTATGACCTCCCTACAATGCCTGGGCATGCTCCTGATGAGGTGGTGAATGGTCTCCTGAGGGATCTCCTCCCAGCCCTGGACTAAAGCATCTGCCAACTCCTGGATAGTCTGTGGTGTCCCAGATGTGCTCAATTGGATTCAGGTCTGAGGAATGGGCGGGCCAGTCCATAGCATCAATGCATTCATCTTGCAGGAACTGCTGACACACTCCAGCCACATGAGGTCTAGCATTGTCTTGCATTAGGAGGAACCCAGGGCCAACCGCATCAGCATATGGTCTCACAAGGGGTCTGAGGATCTCATCTAGGTACCTAATGGCAGTCAGGCTACCTCTGGCGAGCACATGGAGGGCTGTGCGGCCCCCCAAAGAAATGCCACCCCACACCATTACTGACCCACTGCCAAACCGATCATGCTGGAGGATGTTGCAGGCAGCACAATGTTCTCCTTGGCGTCTCCAGACTCTGTCACGTCTGTCACATGTGCTCAGTGAGAACCTGCTTTCATCTGTGAAGAGCACAGGGCGCCAGTGGCGAATCTGCCAATCTTGGTGTTCTCTGGTGTTCTCTGGCAAATGCCAAACGTCCTGCACAGTGTTGGGCTGTAAGCACAACCCCCACCTGTGGACGTCGGGCCCTCATACCACCCTCATGGAGTCTGTTTCTGATCATTTGAGTAGACACATGCACATTTGTGGCTTGCTGGAGGTCATTTTGCAGGGCTCTGGCAGTGCTCCTCCTGTTCCTCCTTGCACAAAGGCGGAGGTAGCGGTCCTGCTGCTGGGTTGTTGCCCTCCTACGGCCTCCTCCACGTCTCCTGATGTACTGGCCTGTCTCCTGGTAGCGCCTCCATGCTCTGGACACTACGCTGACAGACACAGCAAACCTTCTTGCCACAGCTCGCATTGATGTACCATCCTGGATGAGCTGCACTACCTGAGCCACTTGTGTGGGTTGTAGGGAGGTCATACAGGCACGTGGAGGCCACACACTGCTGAGCCTGAGCCTCATTTTGACTTGTTTTAAGTACATTACATCAAAGTTGGATCAGCCTGTAGTGTGTTTTTTCACTTTAATTTTGAGTGTGACTCCAAATCCAGACCTCCATGGGTTAAGAAATTTGACTTCCATTGCTAATTTTTGTGTGATTTTGTTGTCAGCACATTCAACTATGTAAAGAACAAAGTATTTCATAAGAATATTTCATTCATTCAGATCTAGGATGTGTTATTTTAGTGTTCCCTTTATTTTTTTGAGCAGTGTATATATATATATATATATATATATATATATATACACACACACACACTATACATTACACGTGGGCTGACATTACCCAGGGATTGACTTTAAACATTACATTACATGAGGGCTGATATTAACCCTATACATTACACAGGGTCTGACATTACACATATACATTACACATGGTCTGACAATGCACCTGTACATTACACAGGGACTGACATTACACATATACATTACACGGGGGCTGACATTACACCTGTACACAGGCCCAATATTACACCTATACGTTTGTTGCTGTTCGTTTTCTTTCTGTGGGGGGCAGTGTGTGTGTGTGTGTGTGTGTGTGTGTGTGTGTGTGTGTGTGTTTTTGTGTAATATTTTTCATCTGTGCACGCATTGAGTTGCACCACTTACGCATCCAGATGGCGTTCATACAGCATCACAGTACAGAATGTATTTAAAATCTGTTGGGCATTACGGGGTGGTTACAGAGGTTTGGATAATCAGCCGCAGATGTAACGTAGTATGGGTGTGATATTAAAGTAACGTGGGTGTGTTGCTGAAAGTGGTTGCGTATAGAGATGCTGATTTGTTCACATTGGAGGCCATAATCGGATGTATGATCTGAACCTAGTACAGGGCTACTGCATTAAAAGGCGCACAAGGAATGATTGCAGAATGTGTAGACACTGAATGGGGACATCTCAGTCCATATAAATTTGGATGCACAGCTATACACCAGGGAAAAGCTTTGTTGCGGAATTAGCATAGTCGCAGACTCAACTGCAGTAAAAGAGGCAATGAAGGTTTCGGCTCACATTCTGGCCTTATGAGGAGTAGTATCCCGCCCCCCTCAGCAGACCCGCCTCCATTAGGGCTGCTTACAGAAATTTCTCGGGCTGGTTTTCCATTCCAATCCGCCCCTGTCTCTAAGTCAGTGGTTTCCAAACTGGGTTGCCTCTAGGCACTTGCGAGGGTGCCCTGGGTTTGTGATCCAGGACCAATTTAAATTAGTTATGGTCAATATAACAGGCAAAACCAGTGCTTGTGGCTTCTCAAGTCTTACTGAAGGAGCCCATATAGGAAAACAAACTGGCTAGTTTCAAAGAGCAGAAGGTTCTCTTTCTATAAAAGTGTTTTACCAAGGTCATTCTAAGAGAACTCCTACTGTATTTCAAATAATTATAACACAAAAGAAAACCAACATGTATCTGTAACCTTGATATAGACCTTACTGCACCTCCTAAATATGAACTTACAATACTTTGAGCTTTTTAACTCTAGACCTATCATTCGCCATTATGGTGGCCCATTTTAATACCCATGCCGATATCCTATAGCTATATGATATGATCCACAAATATGTGTATTGTACATTGCCCTCAGTAGTGCAAGTAGAAATATTTTCTTAGTGGTACTGAGTGCCAAAAAATGGACGTGGTCACATGTCACTAGTGGGAGTGGCTACATGACACTAGCGGCGTGGCCACACGACACAGCCCCTTTTCTTTGCACTCTGGAGGTAAGGCTAGAAATATATAGTAATGCTTCCATTATAACAGGAAAAATAAGATTTTACTTACCGGTAAATCTATTTCTCGTAGTCCGTAGTGGATGCTGGGGACTCCGTAAGGACCATGGGGAATAGACGGGCTCCGCAGGAGACATGGGCACTTTAAGAAAGAATTTAGATTCTGGTGTGCTCTGGCTCCTCCCTCTATGTCCCTCCTCCAGACCTCAGTTAGAGAAACTGTGCCCGGAAGAGCTGACAGTACAAGGAAAGGATTTTGGTAATCCAGGGCAAGATTCAAACCAGCCACACCAATCACACCGTATAACTTGAGATAAATATACCCAGTCAACAGTATGAACAACAACAGAGCAACAGGTCCAACCCTGATGCAACCATAACATAACCCTTATTGAAGCAATAACTATATACAAGCATTGCAGAAGAAGTCCGCACTTGGGACGGGCGCCCAGCATCCACTACGGACTACGAGAAATAGATTTACCGGTAAGTAAAATCTTATTTTCTCTAACGTCCTAGTGGATGCTGGGGACTCCGTAAGGACCATGGGGATTATACCAAAGCTCCCAAATGGGCGGGAGAGTGCGGATGACTCTGCAGCACCGATTGAGCAAACACAAGATCCTCCTCAGCCAGGGTATCAAACTTGTAGAACTTTGCAAAAGTGTTTGAACCTGACCAAGTAGCCGCTCGGCAAAGCTGTAATGCCGAGACCCCTCGGGCAGCCGCCCAAGAAGAGCCCACCTTCCCAGTGGAATGGGCCTTAACTGATTTTGGCAGCGGCAATCCAGCCACAGAATGAGCCTGCTGAATCGTGTTACAGATCCAGCGAGCAATAGTTTGCTTTGAAGCAGGAGCACCAAGCTTGTTGGAAGCATACAGGATAAACAATGACTCTGTTTTCCTGACCCTAGTCGTTCTGGCTACATAAACCTTCAAAGCCCTGACCACATCAAGCAACTCGGAATCCTCCAAGTCAGTAGTAGCCACAGGCACCACAATAGGTTGGTTTATATGAAAGGATGAAACCACTTTCGGCAGAAATTGTGGACGGGTCCGCAATTCTGCTCTATCCGCATGGAAAACCAGATAGGGGCTTTTATGTGACAAAGCCGCTAACTCTGACACACGCCTAGCCGAAGCCAAGGCTAATAGCATGACCACCTTCCACGTGAGATATTTCAACTCCACCGTTTTGAGTGGTTCAAACCAGTGGGATTTCAGGAAACTCAACACCACGTTAAGATCCCAAGGTGCCACTGGAGGCACAAAAGGGGGCTGAATATGCAGCACTCCCTTTACAAACGTCTGAAAGTCAGGTAGAGAAGTCAACTCCTTTTGAAAGAAAATGGATAGGGCCAAAATCTGGACCTTAATGGAACCCAATTTTAGGCCCAAATTCACTCCTGACTGTAGGAAGTGAAGGAAACGGCCCAGCTGGAATTCCTTCGTAGGGGCATTCCTGGCCTCACACCAAGCAACATATTTTCGCCATATACGGTGATAATGTTGAGCTGTCATGTCCTTCCTAGTCTTTATCAGCGTAGGAATGACCTCCTCCGGAATGCCTTTCTCCGCTAGGATCCGGCGTTCAACCGCCATGCCGTCAAATGCAGCCGCGGTAAGTCTTGGAACAGACAGGGCCCCTGTTGCAACCAGTCCTGTCTTAGAGGATAAGGCCACGGTTCCTCTGTGAGCATTTCTTGCAGATCTGGATACCAAGTCCTTCGTGGCCAATCTGGAACAATGAGTATCGTTCTCACTCCTCTTTTTCTTATTATTCTCAGCACCTTGGGTATGAGAGGAAGAGGAGGAAATACATAGACCGACTGGAACACCCACGGTGTCACCAGGGCGTCTACAGCTATCGCCTGAGGGTCTCTTGACCTGGCGCAATACCTCTGTAGTTTTTTGTTGAGGCGGGATGCCATCATGTCCACCAGTGGCAGTTCCCACCGACATGCAGTCTGTGCGAAGACTTCCTGATGAAGTCCCCACTCTCCCGGGTGGAGGTCGTGTCCCGGGATGAACACTGCTGACAGTGCGCTTACATGATTTTCCGCCCAGCAAAGAATTCTGGCGGCTTCCGCCATCGCTTCCCTGCTCCTTGTGCCGCCTTGTCGGTTTACATGAGCCACTGCGGTGATGGTGTCTGACTGAATCAGAACCGGTTGGTCGCGAAGCAGGGTCTCCGCTTGACGTAGGGCGTTGTATACGGCCCTTAGTTCCAGGATGTTGATGTGAAGGCAAGTCTCCTGACTTGACCACAGACCTAGGAAATTTCTTCCCTGTGTGACTGCTCCCCACCCTCGGAGGCTTGCATCCATGGTCACCAGGACCCTGTCCTGAATGCCGAATCTACGGCCCTCGAGAACGTGAGCACTCTGCAGCCACCACAGGAGAGACACCCTGGCCCTGGGGGATAGGGTGATTAACCGATGCATCTGAAGATGTGATCCGGACCACTTGTCCAGTAAGTCCCATTGAAAGGTCCTCGCATGGAACCTGCCGAAGGGAATGGCCTCGTATGATGCCACCATCCTTCTCAGGACTCGAGTGCAGTGATGCACTGACACCTGTTTTGGTTTTAATAGGTTCCTGACCAGTGTCATGAGCTCCTCAGCTCTCTCTATCGGGAGATAAACCCTTTTCTGGTCTGTGTCTAGAATCATGCCTAGGAAAGGCAGAAGAGCCGTAGGAACCAACTGCGACTTTGGAATATTTAGAATCCAGCCGTGTTGCCGTTACACTTCCAGAGAAAGTGCTACGCGGATCAGCAACTGCTCTCTTGATCCCGCTTTTATGAGGAGATCGTCCAAGTATGGGATAATTGCGACCCCTTGCTTCCGCAGGAGTACCATCATTTCCGCCATTACCTTGGTAAATATTCTCGGTGCCGTGGAGAGACAGCAACATCTGAAATTGGTAATGACAATTCTGTACCACAAATCTGAGGTACGCCTGATGAGGTGGATAAATGGGGACATGAAGGTATGCATCCTTTATGTCCAGAGACAACATAAAATCCCCCCATTCCAGGCTTGCGACGACTGCTCTCAGCGATTCCATCTTGAACTTGAACCTTTTCAGGTATATGTTCAGGGATTTTAAATTCAATATGGGTCTGACCGAACCGTCCGGTTTCAGGACTACAACATGGTCGAATAATAACCCCCTCCTTGTTGAAGGAGGGAAACCTTGACCACCACATGTTGAAGATACAATTTGTGAATTGCAGTTAACACTATTTCCCTCTCGTGGGGGGAAGCCTGCAGGGCCGTCGGTGAGGGGGCATCTCCTCGAAGTCCAGCTTGTATCCCTGAGACACAATATCTATTGCCCAGGGATCCCACAGGGAGTGAACCCACTTGTGGCTGAAATTTCGAAGGCGTGCCCCCACCGGGCCTAGCTCCGCCTGTGGAGCCCCAGCGACATGCGGTGGATTTTGTAGAGGCCTGGGAGGACTTCTGTTCCTGGGAACTAGCTGTGTTGTGCAGCTTCTTTCCTCTGCCCCTGCCTCTGGCAAGAAAGGACGCACCTCGGACGTTCTTGTTTCTTTGTGATCGAAAGGACTGCATTTGATAATGTCGTGCTTTCCTAGGCTGTGCGGGAATATAAGGCAAAAGATCAGAATTACCAGCCATAGCTGTGGAGACCAGGTCCGAGATCCCTTCTCCACATAATCCTCAGCCTTGTAAGGTAAACCTTCCATATGCCTCTTAAGTCGGCATCACCTGTCCATTGCATGTTCCACAGGACACGTCAAGCAGAAATCGACATAGCGTTGACTCTAGAACCCAGTAGACTAATGTCTCTTTGGGCATGTTTTATATATATATATCTAAGACAGCATCTTTTATATATATATCTATATATATATATATATATATATACATATATATATACATACTAGGGTCACAATCTCTGCTGATAAGGTATCTGTCCACGCTGCTACAGCGCTATAAACCCATGCCGACACAATCGCCGGTCTGAGTAGTGTACCAGAATGTGTGTAAATGGACTTCAAAGTACTTTTACTGCATGCTATCTGCAGGATCCCTGAGGATAGCTGTTAAGTCAGCGCTACCTTTTGGGAAAACGTGACACCCTAGGGGAAGATTCCCATCGTATCCTGGCCCTAGTAGGGAAAGGATACTCCCTGAGAATTCTTTGTGGGAAACTGCAGTCTCGTCTGGAGATTCCCGCTGTTTCTCTTCATGAGAGGAGGGAAATTTACCTCAGCTTTCTTCCCCTTAAACATGTGTACCCTTGTGTCAGGGACAGATGAGTCATCAGTGATATGCAAAACATTTTTTATTACAATAATCATATATTGAATACTTTCCTGCCATTTTGGCTGTAACTTTGCATTATCGTAGTCGACACTGGAGTCAGACTCCGTGTCGATATCAGTGTCTATTCATTTGGATAGTGATCATTGAGAGACTCTGAAGGTCTCTGCGACATAGGGACAGACATGGGTAGATTCCCTGTCTGTTCTCTAATCTTTTGTGCAATAAATTTACCTTAGCACTTAATTTCACATATCCAAACAGGTGTCGGCGTTGTCGACGGAGACACCACTGACACACACATTTGCTCCATCTCCTCCTTAGGGGAGCCTTTTACCTCAGACATGTCGACACACACGTACCGACACACCACACACTCAGGGAATGCTCATCTGAAGACAATTCCCCCACAAGGCCCTTTGGAGAGACAGAGAGAGAGAGTATGCCAGCACACACCCCAGCGCTATAAACCCAGGAATAACACAGTAACTTAATGTTAACCCAGTAGCTGCTGTTTATATTGATTTTTGCGCCTAATTATGTGCCCCCCCCCCCTCTCTTTTTACCCTCTTCTACCGTGTATCTGCAGAGGAAAGCCTGGGGAGCTTCCTCTCAGCGGAGCTGTGGAGAAAAAATGGCGCAGGTGAGTGCTGAGGAAGAAGCCCCGTCCCCTCGACGGCGGGCTTCTGTCCCGCTTAAATATACATTTTCTTGGCGGGGGCTCATACATATATACAGTGCCCAACTGTATATATGTGTACTTTTGCCAAAAGAGGTCCATATGCTGCCCAGGGCGCCCCCCCCTGCGCCCTGCACCATTACAGTGACCGGAGTATGTGAGGTGTGTGGGAGCAATGGCGCACAGCTGCAGTGCTGTGCGTTACCTCAGTGAAGAACGGAGTCTTCTGCCGCCGATTTCGAAGTCTTCTTGCTTCTCATACTCACCCGGCTTCTGTCTTCCGGCTCTGCGAGGGGGACGGCGGCGCGGCTCTGGGATCGGACGACGAGGGTGAGATCCTGTGTACGATCCCTCTGGAGCTAATGGTGTCCAGTAGCCTAAGAAGCAGGACCTAGCTTCAGAGAGTAGGGCTGCTTCTCTCCCCTCTGTCCCACGATGCAGGGAGTCTGTTGCCAGCAGAGCTCCCTGAAAATAAAAAACCTAACAAAATACTTTCTCACAGCAAGCTCAGGAGAGCTCACTGAACAGCACCCAGCTCTTCCGGGCACAGTTTCTCTAACTGAGGTCTGGAGGAGGGACATAGAGGGAGGAGCCAGAGCACACCAGAATCTAAATTCTTTCTTAAAGTGCCCATGTCTCCTGCGGAGCCCGTCTATTTCCCATGGTCCTTACAGAGTCCCCAGCATCCACTAGGACGTTAGAGAAATATACTGTAGCCCCAAGGGCAATGGGGCTAATTAGGATGTGGACGGAGTGGCTATCGCTGCTACTTCCTTGGAATAGATCTGTATGTTAAAACCTCAGGAAGCGTCGATTACAAATAGACGTCTCCTGCTGCAGTAGCGATCCACCCTGTGTAGTAGGACGCATGCTTCGTATCACTGGACTCACCATTGGGCGGCTTGCGGCACCCATGGGGACGCGCAAACCACCAGTCGCAGAGACAAGGAAATCTCAGTCCAATGATGGAGATCCCTAAAAGGCAGTGACAAACCTCCTTTTTCACAAACGGAAGGCCATCGCTGCCCCCTACCTGCCCCAAAATGGTGGCAGACTGTCAATCACTAACAGTCTGATGCCAGTCTGAACGGGACCTGTGAATGCGCAAAGTACCAACATCTGTACTTTGCGCATCACAAAGCAGATCCAATGGGATCGGAATGAGGTCCCATAAATACCGTTTTCTCAGCAAAAGTGGCAGAGTATTCTTAACATTTGGTAAAGCTTAACATTGGTGCTCCAATCTTGGTTATACATAAAGTTAGTCAAATATATTTATTAGAAAAAGAAAAAAAGCCACAGTTTTACCACAGAATTTCATTGTAATTTGGTCGTGTGAGTTTTTCCATAAGGATTTTTCCTCTGCTCCATGATTTTTTCACATACATTTCACTGTTTATGCTTTAGTATATATTGAAGGAGCATGTTTCAGAAAAAAGATACATATGTTTATGGCTATTGTGATGTTTTCAGGGCTAGTGTAAGTATCACATGGCCGAAGGAAACAGGAACAGGTGTAACCTTTCACAACCTGATGCTACCAGCTATGATAGGCCCTACACATTAGGCGATATAACTAAACGATATGAACGTTTTTATTCATTAATGAACGAGAACTCGTTCATATTGTTCAGTGTGTAGGCACCTACGATGAACGATGCGTGGCCTCGCGCTCGTTCATCGTTGGTGAGGGTCACATACGCATGCAAGGCAATATGGACAATCTCGTCCATATTAGCTTGCACTGTTATGGAGCCTGCTCGCCGTCGGGCAGCTCGGTGGTGGGTCGGCGAATGTGTAGAGCCCATTACATGTACTGTAGCATAACATTCAGGACACACATACACACATTCCATATGTGTCAGCAGTGCACCTGTATGTAATGTGTATAGAGATGACTGAAAACCATAGGCCCATGGCCACTAACAACCCGGGTAATAATGTAAAAAGCAAAATGAAGATAAGCTGGGCAACACACCATTTTCTCTTACGTCCTAGAGGATGCTGGGGTCCACATTAGTACCATGGGGTATAGACGGGTGCACCAGGAGCTATTGGCACTTTAAGAGTTTGAGAGTGTGGGCTGGCTCCTCCCTCTATGCCTCTCCTACCAGACTCACTTTAGAAAATGTGCCCAGAGCTCTCCTAAGCTTTTCCAGTAAAAGTTATTTTTAGAGTTTGTTTTTTTACAGGACGCTGTTGGCAACAGCCTGCCTGCATCGAGGGACTAAGAGGGGGGGGGAGCAGTGTCCGCCCTGCGGGGACTGAGCCACTGACTCCGCTGACTGGACACTGAGCTCCAGAGGGGTTGGATTGGGCTCCGCCACAGGGGACCGCTTGCTCCAGCAGTATGCCGCCAACCCCTTACAGACGCTGAAGAAGTGGTGAGTTAGTCACCGACCCCCCTAGCAAGCGAGGGGCCGGTGTGAAGATGGCGGAAACGGGGATGGAGCACAGTACTAACTGCGCTCCTGGGAAGGTCCAGAGGCACATGGTGCGGCGCTGTGAGGAGCGCCCTGGGCCAGCGCTTACCCCCACACTGGTCAGCAAGTCTGTCGGAGTCCGCGGATCTCAGCCAGCAAGTTTCCTCAGACAAGTATAAAATTTGAAGATCGGAAAGACGGCGCCATTAAGGGGGCGGAGCTTCTCCTCAGAGCGGACCCAGCAGCGTTCCAGCGCCATTTTCCTGCCTGCACAGCGCTGGATGGAAGAGAAGGTCCATCCACAGCAGCTCTATCTGTCTGTACACTGTACCAGTGGGTTGTAGAAGGGAGGGGAGGCTGTAAAACGACTGTGTCTCCTATTAAGGGACACAGTCTGCGCTGGTAAGTGGTTGCCTTTTACTAAAAGCTCTGTATTGTGGGTTGGCTCTGATCTCTGTGTCTCTCTTGCCTTTCTTGGGGGGAAACTCTGTCTGCCCCCACCTGTGTGTGTGTGTGTGTGTGTGTGTGTGTGTGTGTGTGTGTGTGTGTGTGTGTGTGTGTGGAGTGTTTGGTGGTCTCCTTTAGCTATGTCCAGGGACACTGTGTCATATGCTGCAGAGGATTTATCCTCCCAGGATGATCCCATTCCATGTAATCAGGTTAGCACTGGTTTAGCACAGATTCCAGCAAGGGAACCAGAGTGGTTTTCCTCTATCAAAACTTGGATTTCTCAGATTTCTGACAGGGTTGCTAGTAATGAATCTGCAACCCAGGTATTACAGAACTCTATGGCTGTATGACCTGTGTCTGGTACCTCAGGACACCACGCTATGGCCCTCATTCCGAGCTCGCTAGCTGCTTTTAGCAGCTTTGCACACGCTAAGCCGCCGCCTACTGGGAGTGTATTTTAGCATAGCAGAATTGCGAACGAAAGCTTAGCAGAATTGCGAATAGAAATTTCTTAGCAGTTTCTGAGTAGTTCGAGACTTACTCTGCCACTGCGATCAGTTCAGTCAGTTTCGTTCCTGGTTTGACGTCACAAACACACCCAGCGTTCGCCCAGACACTCCCCCGTTTCTTCAGACACTCCCGCGTTTTTTCCAGAAACGCCAGCGTTTTTTTGCACACTCCCAGAAAACGGTCAGTTTCCGCCCAGAAACACCCACTTCCTGTCAATCTCACTCCGATCACCAAAACGATGAAACGATGAACGTAAGTAAAATACCTAACTTTTGAGTAAAATAACTAAGCGCATGCGCTCTGCGACCCTTGCGCATGCGCAGTAAGCGACTAATCACAATATAGCGAAACTCGTCAACGAGCGAACAACTCGGAATGAGGGCCTATATACCCCTACAAACGTGCGCTTGTGCATGTACACAAGACAACACGGATACCGATTCTGACACTACAGACGGTGAAGGGGATGTGTTGCGGGGATCCGCATCTCTTGCAAGGGGAGTGCAACTATTGATTGAGGCTGTCAGGGATGTGTTAAATGTTAATGATACCACACCTGAGCGAGCTGAGGAGGCTATTTTCACTGAAAATAAAAAAGCCTCCCTAACCTTCCCTGCGTCAAAGTAGTTGAATGCTATATTTGAAAAAGCATGGGAAAATCCTGAGAAGAGGTTCCAGATCCCTAAAAGGGTTTAGGTGGCTTTTCCTTTCCCCGAGGAGGATAGGAAAAAGTGGGAAAACCCTCCGATTGTTGACGCATCTGTGTCCAGACTCTCAAAAAAGGTGGTTTTGCCTGTTCGAGGATCTACCACCTTAAAGGAGTTGGCAAATAGAAAGATTAATAACACGCTTAAATCAATGTATACTGCTTCTGGGGCCATATTACGGCTCACTATTGCTAGTGCATGGATTGCAAAAGCAATAGTGAAGTGGTCGGCTACCTTGCTTGAGGATTTGGATACGATGGATAGGGATGACGCTGCATTACGTTTACGCAACATACATGATTCTGCAAGTTTTATGGTAGAATCCATGGGTTCCATGGCTGCGGGAATTTCTTCCATGTCTGTTTCAGCTCGTCGGAGACTATGGCTGCGCCAGTGGTCAGCCGACGCGGAATCCAGAAGAAGTGTGGAGTCGCTACCCTATACGGGTCAGGCTCTCTTTGGGGAAGCTCTAGACGCGTGGATATCAACCGCTACAGCGGGTAAGTCTCCGTTTCTTCCCTTAGCAGCACCTGCTCCGAAGAAATCCTTCTCTTCAGCTGCACCGCAGTCCTTTCAGCCTAACAAGCCCAGAAAGGCCAGAACATCCAATACCTTCTTTAGGGGAGGTCGGGTTAAGTCCAAGAAACCTGCCGCTGCAGGTTCCCAGGAACAAAAGCCTGTCTCAGGTACCCCAAAGTCCTCCGCATGACGGTGGTCTGCACGCCCCGGTGGTGGGGCCAGTGGGAGCGAGACTCAGACATTTCAGTCATGTCTGGTTATCGTCCGGCCTGGATCCCTGGGTAGTAGGATATTGTGTCTCAGGGATACAGGCTGGAATTTCAAAGTCTCTCTCCTCATCGCTTTTTCAAGTCGGGCTTGCCAACTCTGTTGGAGGACAGCATAGTACTTCAAGACATTGTCCAAAAGCTGGTAGAGGCACAGGTATTTGTGCCAGTACGACCTCACATGCTAAACAATTGTTACTATTCTAACCTTTTTGTGGTACTGAAACCGGATGGTTGAGTCAGGTCCATTCTGAACCTAAAATCATTGAACCCCTTTCTAAAGGAGTTCAAGTTCAAGATGGAGTCTCTCAGGGTGGTGATATCAGGTCTGGAAGAAGGGGAATTCCTGGTATCACTGGATATCAAGGATGCGTACCTCCACATTCCGATCTGGCTGCCGCATCAGGCTTATCTCCACTTCGCATTGCTGGACTGTCATTTTCAGTTCCAGGCCCTGCCATTCGGCCTCTCCACAGCACCGAGGGTGTTTACAAAGGTGATGGCGGAAATGATGATGCTCCTCCGCAAGCAGGGTGGGAACATCATTCCATATCTGGACGATCTGCTGTGTGAATGCCAAATTGCTTTCTCACAAATATTTAAAATGCCCACTCTAATATATACTGCAGACGCCAGGCGCATCCTATTACCATATACGATAAAAGTGCGCTGTACATCGCAAAACACTGCATCCCATAAGAGAAAACAATACACCCACACATTATCTGAGTTCCAAAGCTCATTGATGTATATATTTGTTATTAAAAGGATATGTATTCAATATATTACAATGTACCATATACACATAGTTACATGGTTACAACTCACACAGTAAGCAGTTAAAATATACAGTTACATACAGTTACAGTTACAGGCCAGCGATACAATTACCATATATTTCAATGCATCCTCCTCTTAATATCTCTCTCTCTCAGCGAATAAATACAGGAACTGATCTGGCAATAACTCCATCATCGTCTCAGACCAAAACAGCAACTGACTTCCTGTGTGATCAGCAATGTGTTATCTAGTTTTTTGGGGGAGGGGACTCTCATTTATGATGAGTCACTGGTTTGTTCGTGTGCTGATCAGGTTCAGCCTTGGGGACGTCTGAGGGGGCTGGCCTGAGCTTCCTGTCCACTACCTGTTTGGAATATCTATTGTTCTAACAAAAGTGATTTTAGCTTTCATACATTTAATCATAATTATTTGTTGCAATGTCCTATAACTTACTAACAAGTATCAAACAAATCTACACATTAATCTGGTTGCTTTAATAGTATATATGACAGGTCTATCTTGCTTCGTTCAAATAATACACATATATGACATTACTTCATTATATAATTTTAAATCATCATGATGTCTGGCGCTTGATATTATTATAGTTATGTACTGTATGAAATAAGTGTCGAATCCATCTCTGTGGCATGTCTGTGTAAATGCGTGTGTTACCATATATTGCTGTGCTCGCTGCGCGTATTTGTAAGTATAGCGACTCATATGTGTGTAGTTTGTATGTTCTTTTTATGTAATATTTTTGACTTCGACAGCTGATAAAGGCATCGTCCAAGGAGAAGCTGCTGCAGTCCATTGTTCTCACGACGTGACTACTCCAGAGTCATGGTTGGATTCTGAACTTTCCAAAGTCACATTTGGAAGCAACCCAGAGATTGTCATTTCTGGGAATGATCCTCGATACAGAAGTGCAGCGGGTGTTTCTTCCACAAGAAAAGGCATTGGTGATACAAGCCATGATCCGGGATGTCCTGAAGCCACCCTGGGTGTCAGTTCATCAATGCATTCGCCTATTGGGAAAGATGGTGGCCTCTTACGAGGCTCTCCAGTACAGGAGGTTCCTTGCTCGGACCTTCCAACTGGATCTCCTGGACAAGTGGTCGGGTTCTCACCTCCACATGCACCAGAAAATTTGTCTGTCGCCAAAGGCGAGGATTTCACTCCTCTGGTGGCTCCAATTGCCTCACCTCCTGGAAGGCCGCAGGTTCGGGATTCAGGACTAGGTCTTTCTAACAACGGATGCGAGCCTCAGGGGCTGGGGAGCAGCCACTCAAGGAGTGACCTTCCAAGGACGGTGGTCAAGCCTGGAAGCCAGCCTGCCCATCAACATTCTGGAATTAAGAGCCGTTTACAACGGTCTTCTTCAGGCGGCCCCTCTTCTAAGAAATCGGGCCATTCAAGTGCAGTCGGACAATGTAACAGTGGCTTACATAAACCGACAGGGCGGAACGAAGAGCAGAGCGGCAATGGCAGAGGTGACAAGAATACTCCTCTGGACAGAAAAAATAAGATTTTAAACCTACCGGTAAATCTTTTTCTCCTAGTCCGTAGAGGATGCTGGGGACTCCGTAAGGACCATGGGGTATAGACGGGCTCCGCAGGAGACATGGGCACTCTAAGACTTTAGATGGGTGTGAACTGGCTCCTCCCTCTATGCCCCTCCTCCATACCTCAGTTATAGAACTGTGCCCAGAGGAGACGGACAGTACGAGGAAAGGATTTTTGTTAATCTAAGGGCGAGATACATACCAGCCCACACCATACAGACCGTACAACATGGTATATACTAAACCAGTTAACAGTATGAACAAAACAGCATCAGCCCGAGACTGATCTCAACTGTAACATAACCCTTATGTAAGCAACAACTATATACAAGCCTTGCAGAATTTGTCCGCACTGGGACGGGCGCCCAGCATCCTCTACGGACTAGGAGAAAAAGATTTACCGGTAGTTTTAAAATCTTATTTTCTCTTACGTCCTAGAGGATGCTGGGGACTCCGTAAGGACCATGGGGTTTATACCAAAGCTCCAGACCGGGCGGGAGAGTGCGGATGACTCTGCAGCACCAACTGAGCAAACATGAGGTCCTCATCAGCCAGGGTATCAAACTTGTAGAATTTTGCAAAAGTGTTTGAACCCGACCAAGTAGCTGCTTGGCAAAGCTGTAATGCCGAGACGCCTCAGGAAGCCGCCCAAGAAGAGCCCACCTTCCTAGTGGAATGGGCCTTTACCGAATTTGGTAACGGCAATCCAGCCGTAGAATGAGCCTGCTGAATCGTGTTACAGATCCAACGAGCAATAGTCTGCTTAGAAGCAGGAGCGCCAACCTTGTTGGCTGCATACAGGACAAACAATGCCTCTGTTTACCTAACCAGAGCCATCCTGGCTACATAAATTTTTAAGGCCCTGACTACATCAAGTGACTTGGAATCCTCCACGTCACCCGTAGCCACAGGCACCACAATAGGTTGGTTCATATGAAACGACGAAACCACTTTAGGCAGAAATTGAGGACGAGTCCTCAACTCTGCTCGGTCCACATGGAAAATCAGATAGGAGCTCTTGTGAGACAAAGCCGCCAATTCGGACACCCGCCTCGCAGATACCAAGGCCAACAACATGACCACTTTCCAAATGAGAAATTTTAATTCAACTGTTTGAAGAGGTTCAAACCAGTGTGATTTAAGGAACTGTAACACCACGTTAAGGTCCCACGGTGGCACTGGGGGCACAAAAGGAGGTTGGATGTGCAGCACTCCCTTTACAAAAGTCTGGACTTCTGGGAGAGAAGCCAATTCCTTCTGAAAGAATATAGATAAGGCCGAAATCTGCACCTTAATGGAGCCTAACTTTAGGCCCATATCCACTCCTGTCTGTAGAAAATGGAGAAAACGACCCAGCTGAAAATCTTCCGTAGGAGCATTCTTGGCTTCACACCAAGATACATATTTCCTCCAGATACGGTGATAGTGCTTCACCGTTACCTCCTTCCTAGCTTTGATTAGAGTAGGGATG
The DNA here is from genome assembly GCF_028390025.1 of Pseudophryne corroboree. NCBI lineage: Eukaryota > Metazoa > Chordata > Amphibia > Anura > Myobatrachidae > Pseudophryne > Pseudophryne corroboree. The sequence goes on from NC_086447.1 coordinate 733,387,588, forward strand.
ACTTCCCCCGGAATACCTTTCCTAGCTAGGATTTGGGGTTCCGGTATGAATGGTCGACCATGTTATGGTCGACAGTCATTAGGTCGACCACTATTGGTCGACATTGACATGGTCGACATGGACACATGGTCAACACATGAAAATGGTCGACACATGAAAGGTCGACACATGAAAAGGTCGACATGAGTTTTTTAACTTTTTTGGGTGTCGTTTTTTGCGTAAAGTGACTGGGAACCCCAATTAGTGCACAGCATCCCCTCGCATGGCTCGCTTCGCTCGCCATGCTTCGGGCATGGTGCCTTCTCTCCGCTACCGCTTCGCTCGGCACAGATTACCGTTCCAATCGTAGTCCACGTAGATCGTAAAGTATGGAAAAAGTTCCCCAAAAGATAAAAAAGTTAAAAAACGCATGTCGACCTTTTCATGTGTCGACCTTTCATGTGTCGTCCATTTTCATGCGTCGACCATGTGTCCATGTCAATGTCGACCAATAGTGGTCAACCTAATGACTGTCGACCATAACATGGTCGACCATGTGAACGGATACCAGGATCTGGTGTTCAACCGCCATGCCGTCAAACGTAACCGCGGTAAGTCTTGGAACACACAGGGCCCCTGTTGCAACAGGTCCTCCCTGGGAGGAAGAGGCCACGGATCTTCTGTGAGCATTTCCTGAAGATCTGAATACCAGGCCCTTCGAGGCCAATCTGGGACAATGAGTATTGTCTGCACTCTTGTTCGTCTTATTATTCTCAATATTTTTGAGATAAGTGGAAGCGGAGGGAACACATAGACCGACTGAAACACCTACGGTGTCACCAGGGCGTCCACCGCCACTGCCTGAGGGTCCCTCGACCTGGAACAATACGTCCGAAGCTTTCTGTTGAGGCGTGACGCCATCATGTCTATTTGAGGAAGTCCCCAACGACTTGTTACATCTGCAAAGACCTCTTGATGAAGTCCCCACTCTCCTGGACGGAGATCGTGCCTGCTGAGGAAGTCTGCCTCCCAGTTGTCTACTCCCGGAATGAAGACCACTGACAGAGCGCTTACATGATTTTCTGCCCAGCGAAGAATCCTTGTGGCTTCTGCCATTGCTGCTCTGCTCCTTGTCCCACCCTGGCGGTTTATATGCGCCACGGCTGTGACGTTGTCTGACTGGATCAGAATGGGTAGGTTGCGAAGAAGCCTGTTGCAGGCCGTTGTATATGGCCCTTAATTCCAGCACATTGATGTGTAGACAAGCCTCCTGGAATGACCATATTCCCTGAAAATGTTTTCCTTGTGTGACTGCTCCCCATCCTCGTAGGCTCGCGTCCGTGGTCACAAGAACCCAATCTTGAATGCCGAACCTGTGACCCTCTAGAAGGTGAACACTCTAGAGCCACCTCAGGAGAGTGACCCTGGCCCTTGGGGACAGGCTTATCCTCCGATGCATCTGTAGATGGGACCCTGACCACTTGTCCAGAAGGTCCCACTGAAAAGTTCTCGCATGGAACCTGCCGAACGGAATGGCCTCGTAGGCCGCCACCATCTTTCCCAATACTCGAGTGCATTGATGAACTGACACTCTTTTTGGTTTCAGCAGGTTCTTGACCATGTTCTGGAGTTCCTGGGCTTTTTCCATTGGGAGAAAAACCCTCTTTTTTTCCGTGTCCAGAATCATGCCCAAAAATGACAGCCGAGTTGTCGGAACCAACTGCGACTTTGGTATATTTAGAATCCAGCCGTGTTGTTGTAGTACTCTCAGGGAGAGAGACACGCTTTTTAGTAACTGATCTCTTGATCTTGCCTTTATCAGGAGATCGTCCAAGTATGGGATAATTGTGACCCCCAGCTTGCGCAGGAGCACCATCATTTCCGCCATTGCCTTGGTGAAAATTCTCGGGGCTGTGGAAAGCCCAAACGGCAACGTCTGAAACTGGTAATGACAATCCTGTACAGCGAATCTCAGGTACGCCTGATGAGGAGGATATATGGGGACATGAAGGTATGCATCCTTTATGTCTAGTGACACCATAAAATCCCCCCCTTCCAGGCTGGAGATCACTGCCTGGAGAGACTCCATCTTGAATTTGAACTTCTTCAAATATAGGTTTAGGGATTTTAGATTCAGAATTGGTCTGACCGAGCCATCCGGCTTCGGGACCACAAACAGGGTTGAATAAAACCCTTTCCCCTGTTGCACTAGGGGAACCCTGATAATCACTTGCTGTTGACACAGCTTTTGTATGGCAGCTGAAACTATTTCCCTCTCTGGGGGAGAAGCTGGCAAGGCCGATTTGAAAAATCGGTGTGGAGGCACATCTTCGAACTCCAGCTTGCAGCCTTGGGATACAATTTCGACCACCCAAGGATCCAAATCCGACTGAACCCAGACTTGGCTGAAGAGTGGAAGACGTGCCCCTACCGGTGCGGACTCCCGCAGCGGAGCCCCAGCGTCATGCGGTGGATTTTGTAGAGGCCGGGGAGGATTTTTGTTCCTGGGAACTTGCCATAGCTGGTGTTCTTTTCCCTCTACCTCTGGCGAGGAAGGAAGAGCAACGCCCCTTTCTGAACTTATGAGACCGAAAGGACTGCATCTGGTATTAAAGTGTTTTCTTCTGCTGTGGGGGAACGTAAGGCAAAAAAGATGACTTACCCGCGGTGGCTGTGGAAACCAGGTCCGCGAGGCCCTCCCCAAATAAAACTTCACCTTTGTAAGGCAAAGCTTCCCTATGTCTCTTTGAGTCAGCATCACCTGTCCATTGACGGGTCCACAGGGACCTTCTAGCAGAAACTGCCATGGCATTGGCTCTTGAACCCAAAAGCCCAATATCTCTCGCAGACTCTCTCATATATAACGCTGCGTCCTTAATGTGACCTAAGGTCAGCAAAATACTATCTTTATCTAGGGTGTCAATGTCAGATGACAAGTTATCTGCCCAAGCTGCAATTGCGCTACCCACCCATGCCGACGCTACTGCAGGTCTGAGCAGGGCTCCCGTAGTCGCATAAATTGATTTTAAGGTAGTTTCCTGCCTGCGATCCGCAGGATCCTTTAGGGCCGACGTGTCCGGGGACGGTAGTGCCACCTTTTTGGACAAGCGCGTCAAGGCCTTGTCCACCGCGGGCGAGGATTCCCACCGTACCCTGTCCTTTGAGGAGAAAGGATACGCCATAAGAATTCTCTTGGTAACCTGCAGTCTCTTGTCTGGAGTTTCCCAAGCCTTTTCAAATGAAGCGTTCAGCTCATGAGATGGGGGAAACGTTACCTCAGGTTTCTTTTCCTTAAACATGCAGACCCTCGTGTCAGGGACAGAGGGGTCATCTGTGATATGCAAAACATCTTTTATTGCAATAATCATATATTGAATACTCTTGGCAACTCTTGGGTGCAACCTTGCATCATCATAGTCGACACTGGAGTCGGAATCCTTGTCGGTATCAGTGTCTGCCATCTGGGAAAAGGGACGTTTATAGAACCCTGAAGGGTCTTGTTACACAGTAACAGCCATGGATTGACTCCCTGCTTTGTCCTTGGACTCTGCTTTGTCCAATCTCTTATGTAATAAAGCCACATTAGCATTTAAAACATTCCACATGTCCAACCAATCAGGTGTCGGCTGTGCAGACGGAGACACCACCACCATCTGCTCTGCTTCCTCCCTAGACGAGCCTTCCACTTCAGACATGTCGACACACACGTACTGACACCCCCACACACACACTGGGATATATGAATATGCGGACAGACCCACAATAAGGCCCTTTGGAAAGACAGAGAGAGAGTATGCCAGCACACACCCAGCGCCACTAGATACTGAAACAAAGTCCCAGCCTGTACAGCGCTTTATATATAGAATTAGCACCAAATAAATGTCCCCCCCCCCCTCGTTTTTGCTCCCTGTTACTTGTTCAGCAGGGGAGAGTCTGGGAGCAGCTTCTCTGCAGCATGCTGTGGAGAAAATGGTGCTGGTTAGTGCTGGAAGATCAAGCTCTGCCCCCTCGACGGCGGGCTTCGGTCCCGCTATTTTTATTATACTGGCAGGGGATTTATTATATACTGCCTCCGCAGTATCTATATACATGTGCCAGTCTTATGTGAGGTAAAAATTGCGCACCCCCTGCACCCTTGCTGTGCCTGTGTGTGTTGTGGGAGCAATGGCGCAGCGCGACCGCTGCACGGTACTTTGTGAAGATCTGAAGTCTTCTGCCACCTTTAGGGTCTTCTTGCTTCCTATACTTACCCGGCTTCAATCTTCCGGCTCTGTGAGGAGGACGGCGGCGCGGCTCTGGGACGAACAGCAAGGACGACACCTGTGTTCCGACCCTCTGGAGCTAATGGTGTCCAGTAGCCTAAGAAGCAGAGCCCATCAGTCCAGGAAAGTGGGTCTGCTTCTCTCCCCTCAGTCCCACGAAGCAGGGAGCCTATTGCCAACAGTGCTCCCTGAAAATAAAAAACCTAACAAAAGTATTTTCAGAGAAACTCAGTAGAGCTCCCCTGTAGTGCATCCAGTCTCCTCTGGGCACAGGATCTAACTGAGGTCTGGAGGAGGGGCATAGAGGGAGGAGCCAGTTCACACCCATCTAAAGTCTTAGAGTGCTCATGTCTCCTGCGGAGCCTGTCTATACCCCATGGTCCTTATGGAGTCCCCAGCATCCTCTAGGACGTAAGAGAAACACGCGTTAGCGCTGTCAGACATTTTCATTCCGGGAGTAGACAACTGGGAAGCAGACTTCCTCAGCAAACACGATCTCCATCCAGGAGAGTGGGGCCTCCATCCGGAGGTGTTCAAGGAAATAACGGATCTTTGGGGTTTACCCCAAATAGACATGATGGCCTCTTGTCTCAACAAGAAGCTCAACAGCATTATTGTTCCAGGTCAAGGGATCCACAGGCAGTAGAAGTGTCACCTTACCTTAGTTGCTACTTGTGTTCCGCCCTTGCTCTGGTGGTTTCTTCAATGAAGGGTTGCTGGGGCACCACCCACGTTCTTCTTCTCAGACAGCTTGCTGTGTGTGAGATTTAGCACAACATTTTTTTATTATCATGAAAACAAGCAGGAAACAGAACATTGGATCAGCCCAGGGCAAAGCCGCAACTAGGGGGAGGTTCTTTGTGAGGGTGTGTTTGCACATGCCCCGGGATGGCTGGAGACAAAAAGCGAGAAACCAGTGATGAGTTGAAACAATGCCAGGCTCCTTGCCTGCACCGCTAGACTATTAAGCCGGATGCAAACACAAAAGGGATCGGGATAACCTGGCACAATAAAGTTTTTTTTCCATAAATGCGCTGCACTCATGACGACACACGCGCTTAAGAACAGTGTGTGAAGAGCCTGCCGTCGCTGCCTTAAGATTCAGGTAAGTGGGGTTGGTGGGAGTAACACAAACACAGGCTGAAATTTAAGTGGGGGGGGGGGGGGGGGGGGGGCAGGGGAGGGGGGAGACACAGGAATGCAACAGTGATGCTGGAAGGGGGTCCCAGACTGCTGCAGAAACACCAGGGGGGTGGGGTAAAGGCAGCTGTAGGGACATTGGGGAGGAGGCTTCCAAGTTACTGCCTTGTCCCAGGGGGCATATGTCTCCCGCCCCTGGTCGCTCCGTGTGCACTGCAGGTGGGGCAGATATAACATGTGCAGAGAAAGTTAAGGGGGGGTACTCATGGAGAGATCCATGCTTAAAATCTAAGCAATCTGACTAGATTGCTTAGATTTTAAGCACAGATCACTCGTGTGTAGCCCCCTCAGCGATAGCGATGCGCGGCCCCGCACATCGCTGTCGCCGCTGCTAGATTGAGCCTGCATGCAGGCCAATATAGCGGGTCACTCACTTCACCCGCTGGGTGAAGTAAGCGGCCCCCGTCCTCCCCCCGCATCGCTCAGTACACATCGCACTGTGCTGAGCGGCGGGAGAGATGTGTGCTGAGCGGTTCGCTCAGCACAGATCTCTCCCGTGTATACCCCCCTTTAGATTTGGGTGGGTTATTATGTTTCTGTGCAGGGTAAATACTGGCTGCTTTATTTTTACACTGCAATTTAGATTTCTGTTTGAACACACCCATCCCATACCTACCACTCTGCCCCACCTGCAGTGCACATGGTTTTGCCCAATAGAGGAAAATGTTGTTTTGCAATCAACCTTGAATTAGGCCCAAAAAACTGAATGATGGTACAGGTAAATCTTAGCTATGTGGTATTGGTTGCTTTGCAGAATTTATACTTGGGTATTCCCATTTGTGTTTCTTAAATCGATTCATACCCTTCACATTTACAGTACAAAAAGTACACTCAAAGTGATCTTTTTGCTCACATATCATAGGCATGCCAAAATTAAGTCCTTTTCAATCACCTTTAGTCCAATTGCTGAGTGATTCCACACAGGTTTTACAAACTTTGTAAGGCCCATCTTGCTGGCTTATGTGATGTCCAAAATAAGCCTGGTACGCTTGTTTTACAATTACAGTTATATCTTTTCTTTATTTTGGAACACTATATTTGCCACAAATATACCAAAAAACATTAGGGTTGTTAGTACTATCTCCGAGAAGAACTAATTTTTACAACGAAAACGTTTTGTTTCACACATTCAGTGCTAACTCCCAACAAAAGCCAAAGATGTACTGAACAAAACTAGCCCAACCGGGAAACAGGATGTGGTGGGCAGGGCCAGCAACAGATATCTTGGGACCCGGTACAAAAGATATCTCTGGGGCCCCCACAACCCTCCTTGACCCCATTTTAATCAGAGGGTGGTATTAAAAAAAATTGTACGTACGTGCGTGTGTGTGTGTGTGTGTGTGTGTGTGTGTGTGTATATATATCTATATATATATCTATATATATATCTATATATATATATATATATATATATATCTATCTCTACCACAGTAATTCTTCTTTAATCTACTCCTGGAGAGGTTAGCACACACGCTTACCAAATCACAGCCGCCGGCGCCGCTATACGGACCAGGCTCCGAGTCCCCACAACAAGCTGCCAGCCTGCCTGTCTGAGTGTGTCTGCGACTCAGCGTGCTGGCCTTGCAGTCTCTAGCCGCAGTCCCGCTCCTACTTTGACGCTCCTCACAGCAGAGACAGGGCGGTGGGGAGAAGAGGAGGGATGAATGCAGCGTTGTGCATAGCACTACGTCACTGCACACGGGGACCGGCTTCCGGAGTTCCACACAGCTAACCTGGGGGCTTGGCCGTGGGCAGTGTGTGTGTGTGTGTTTGGGGGGGGGGGGGTTTACAATAGGGGGAGACGCTGAATGCCGAAAAAAAGCTATTAGTAAAAGCTTGTAACTGCACAGCGCGTGGCCCACAGCCGGCACGATGCCACGATTTATACAAGTATTTAAATCCATGCCAGGCTGCTGCTGACGCACTGCCACAGCTGGACCTTGGAGCCCCTCACAATGCCGGGGCCCAGGAGGGGTGTCCCCTTTGACCCCCCACTGTCGCCGGGCCTGGTGGTGGGACAGAGAGAAGGTCGAACAAAGGAACAGGAGGTGTGCTAACTACGTCACTCGGTCCTCTCCGTTGCTCCTCTCTGTATGCTGGAAGTAGGCGTGGCTGTGGTCTGAAGATGTCCCAGCAGGCTCAGCAGTGCACTGCCACGCCTCCTCCCAGCATTAGTGAGGAGATATGAATGTATTATGTGTCTCAAATGTGACTACCAGCTACGTTATCACAAATAATAGAAATTCTTGTTATAATTGAAAAAGGGTAGTTAAAAAAGCAAAACTAAGTCGATTCTGTAAAGTAAAGTGGACTAGACTAGTGCATACTTGCCTACCTGCCCCTATCCATGAGGGAGAAAATGTTCTGTTCCTGGACTTTCCTGGTAATGTATGATTGCCATCACCTGTGGTGAAACACCTTTATTATCAATTAACTAGCTCACCACAGGTGATGGCAATCATACATTACCAAGAAAGTCCAGGAACAGAGCATTTTCTCCCTCATGGAGAGAGTCAGGTAGGCAAGTATGGACTAGTGAGGTACTTCAAATGAAGGGGGGGGGGGGGGGGGGGGAGCAGTTGGGAGGCCTCTTACTCACTGACCGTTGCTAATATTTTGCAAAGCTAATGAAAGCATGTAAATGGGTCTGAGTATGGAATCCACTGTAGTGAGCCCAAACCGCACTACAGTATCACTTGTACTTGTGGTCGGTGGGAATTGGGTTGTAGCATTTTTATATATTTTTTTTTCTAGACATTACCATCCCTCTATTCCCTTACACCATGTCAAACACAAGCAAGATATCTCCTGCTTTAGGCTATTGTTTAGGCCAGCCCCGCCCCTTGAACCCATGATGCCACAGCAAGGGGGACCTGAAGCATCCTTGGGACATTGTGGGTGGCTGTACTGGCTGCAGGGTGTGTGCTGTGAGCTCTGTGCAGCTCTTCAACAACGATACTGGCTGTAGGGTGCAGGCACTATGAAAGCCACATGGAGCAACTGCGCTGCTACCAGGGCCACGCTCACACACCCCTAGTTATGGCCATATGTAAAGTCACGTGGAAACTGAAATTTCTGCATGATTTAAGTACAGGTTAGCATGTTAAATAGCCCCTGTCGAAGTCGAAAATATTACATAGAGAGAACATACAGACTCCACATATTATGAGTCGCTAAGCTTGCAAATACGCGCAGCGAGCACAGCAAATATGGTAACATACGCATTTACACAGACATGCCACAAAGATAGATTCAACACATATTTCATACCGCACATAAATTTGAACATACCAAGCACCAGACGTCATAAGGTTTTAAATTATATAATGGAGTAACGTCATGTATGTGTATTATTGGAGCAGAGCAAGATGGACTTGTCGTGCTTGGAGTCATAGTAACCAGATTAATCTGTACATTCATTTAATGCCTGTTATTAAGTTGTAGCACATTGCCATTAGTAGATATGATTAAATGTATGAAAACTAAAGTCACTCTTATTAGAACAATGGATTTCCTGGAAGACAGCATGCCTGGCCAGTGGCTATCTCCTGTAATTACACCTTCAAGGCTGGATCTTGCTTGCATATGAACTGACCAGTGACTCATCATGAATGAGAAAGTTCCCTCCCCTAGACTAGTCCGTGCACTCCCCTAAACTACACAGTATATAGCTGATTGCAGACACAAGAGCTTGCTGCTCTCTTTGTCCCAGATGATGGTGGAGATGCTGACAGTCCAGTGGCTGCATGACTTTACGGAGAGAGAGAGAGTGATATTGAGTGGAGACTTTGAGTAAAATATGGTAATTGTATCGCTGGCCATGTATGTATTTGAATTAGTTTGTATTAACTGCTGTGTAAATTGTAACCATGTAACTATATATATATATATATATACAGTGGTCGAAGTGGGGCGGTATACGGCGGTATGGTATACCGCCACTTCTTCCACTGACCCGGAAATGAGCCCAGAAAGTGCAACAGGAGGCGAGGGAAGTGGCCATCCTGCTGCACATGGTGCTCCCCGTCCCTGCGCGGCGGCCGGCGGCTATGTAGAGCGCTATATTAGCTCACAGCCGCTCACCGCTGCCAGCCGCCGGCGCACGCAGCTCACCATCCGCCCGCTGCTCCCGCTCACCAGCCGGCCGCCGGCCCCGCTCACCAGCCGGCCCCGCTCACCAGCCGGCCGCCGGCCCCGCTCCAAGTCACTGCTGCCAGCATCAAATAAGGTAATGTTCCCCTGCTGTCACCTCTCTCCCTGCTGTTCCTGTCGTCACTGTCACTGTCACCATCCTCACTGTCGTCACAGTCATCACTCTCCCTGTCGTCACTCGCCCTGTCGTCACTCGCCCTGTCGTCACTCGCCCTCTGTCGTCACTCTCTCCCTGTCGTCACTCTCTCCCCCGTCTCTCTCTGTCGTCACTGTCTCTCTCTGTCATCACTGTCTCTGTCGTCACTGTCTCTGTCGTCACTCTCCCTGTCGTCACTCTCCCTGTCGTCAATGTCGTCACTCTCTCCGTCATCACTCTCTCCCTGTCGTCACTCTCCCTGTCGCCACTCTCCCTGTCGTCACTCTCCCTGTCATCACTCTCTCTCCCCCTGTCGTCACTGTCTCTCCCTGTCGTCACTCTCGCTGTCGTCACTTTATCGCTGTCGTCACTCTCTCCCTGTCGTCTCTCTCTCCCGGTCGTCTCTCTGTCCCTGTCGTCACTGTCGTCTCTCTCTCCCCGTCTCTCGCTCTCTCCCCATCTCTCCTCTCTCTCTCCCCGTCTCTCTCTCTCCCTGTCGTCACTCTCCCTGTCGTCACTCTCGTCACTCACTGTCGTCACTCTCTCCCCCCCTGTCGTCACTCTCCCTGTCGTCACTCTCCCTGTTGTCCCTATCGTCACTCTCTCCCTGTCGTCACTCTCACCCTGTCGTCACTCTCTCCCCCTGTAGTCACTCTCTCCCCCTGTCTCTCTCCCTGTCGTCACTCTCCCTGTCGTCACTGTCTCTCTCTCCCTGTCGTCACTGTCTCTCTCTCCCTGTCGTCACTCTGGCTGTCCCTGCTGTCACAATTTCAGCTCATTCAGTGTGCTACAATGTGAATTTTGGCTCATTCAGTGTGCTACAAGGTGAATTTTGGCTCATTCAGTGTGCTACAAGGTGAATTTCGGCTCATTCAGTGTGCTACAAGGTGAATTTCGGCTCATTCAGTGTGTTACAAGGTGAATTTCGGCTCATTCAGTGTGCTACAAGGTGAATTTCGCCTCATTCAGTGTGCTACAAGGTGAATTTCGGCTCATTCAGTGTGTTACAAGGTGAATGTCGGCTCATTCAGTGTGTTACAAAGTGAATTTCGGCTCATTAAGTGTGTTACAAAGTGAATTTCGGCTCATTAAGTGTGTTACAAGGTGAATTTCGGCTCAGTGTACTACAAGGTGAATTTCGGCTCATTCAGTGTGCTATAATGTGAAAGGGGCACCAGTACTAGATAGTATAAAGCAGAGGTTCTCAAACTCGGTCCTCGGGGGCACACACAGTGCATGTTTTGCAGGTCTCCTCACAGAATCGCAAGTGAAATAATTAGCTCCACCTGTGGACCTTTTAAAATGTGTCAGTGAGTAATTAATACACCTGTGCACCTGCTGGGTTACCTGCAAAACATGCACTGTGTGTGCCCCCGAGGACCAAGTTTGAGAACCTCTGGTATAAAGGGTTCTACTACATGGGACACGCCCCATATTGGGTGACCACGCCCCCTTTTGGGTGGTCACGCCCCCTTTTCTGGAGCGTGCGCGCCTTCGGCGCGCGCATAATTACATCCTTGACTTTTGCATACCCCCACTTCAAAATTTACACTTCGACCACTGTATATATATATATATATATATATACTGTACATTGTGATATATTGAATACATATCCTTTTAATAACAAATATATACATCAATGAGCTTTGGAACTCAGATAATGTGTGGGTGTATTGTTTTCTCTTATGGGATGCAGTGTTTTGCAATGTATAGCGCACATATGGTAATAAGATGTGCAGGCGTCCACAATATATATTAGAGCGGGTATTTTAAATATTTGTTAGAAAGCAATTTGACATTTACACCCCCTCAGTGGTTTAGGGGCTGCTCACCTTTGGCACCCTAGGCAACTGCTGCGGTATAATTGGCATACCGGCGCTTAGAATGCAGGCGCCAACTACTTAGGTTCTCCTGATATTATTACGAGCCTTGTATCTTGCATATTTTAATTTTCAGAAAGTGAAAAACAGGGTATCTGGTCTCTATGTTGACCACACTTAGGTTGACAATGTCTAGGTCGACCACTATTGGTCGACAGTAAGTAGGTCAACACGGTCTCTAGGTCGACATGAGTTTTTCACATTTTCTCTGACGTCCTAAGTGGATGCTGGGGACTCCGTCAGGACCATGGGGGGGGGGATAGCGGCTCCGCAGGAGACAGGGCACAAAAGTAAAAGCTTTAGGATCAGGTGGTGTGCACTGGCTCCTCCCCCCATGACCCTCCTCCAAGCCTCAGTTAGATTTTTGTGCCCGGCCGAGAAGGGTGCAATCTAGGTGGCTTTCCTAAAGAGCTGCTTAGAGTAAAAGTTTTGTTAGGTTTTTTTATTTTCAGTGAGTCCTGCTGGCAACAGGCTCACTGCATCGAGGGACTTAGGGGAGAGAAGTGAACTCACCTGCGTGCAGGATGGATTGGCTTCTTAGGCTACTGGACACCATTAGCTCCAGAGGGAGTCGGAACACAGGTCTCACCCTGGGGTTCGGTCCCGGAGCCGCGCCGCCGACCCCCTTGCAGATGCCGAAAAGTGAAGAGGTCCAGAAACCGGCGGCAGAAGACTTTTCAGTCTTCATAAGGTAGCGCACAGCACTGCAGCTGTGCGCCATTGTTGTCAGCACACTTCATAGCAGCGGTCACTGAGGGTGCAGGGCGCTGGGGGGGGGCGCCCTGGGCAGCAATGATAGTACCTTATTCTGGCTAAAAATACATCACATATAGCCCCTGGGGGCTATATGGATGTATTTAACCCCTGCCAGGTCTCAGAAAAACGGGAGAAGAAGCCCGCCGAAAAGGGGGCGGGGCCTATTCTCCTCAGCACACAGCGCCATTTTCCCTCACAGAAATGCTGGTGGGAAGGCTCCCAGGCTCTCCCCTGCACTGCACTACAGAAACAGGGTTAAAACAGAGAGGGGGGGCACTTATTTGGCGATATGTATATATATATAATAAAATGCTATAAGGGAAAAACACTTATATAAAGGTTGTCCCTGTATAATTATAGCGTTTTTGGTGTGTGCTGGCAAACTCTCCCTCTGTCTCCCCAAAGGGCTAGTGGGGTCCTGTCCTCTATCAGAGCATTCCCTGTGTGTGTGCTGTGTGTCGGTACGTGTGTGTCGACATGTATGAGGACGATGTTGGTGAGGAGGTGGAGCAATTGCCTGTAATGGTGATGTCACTCTCTAGGGAGTCGACACCGGAATGGATGGCTTATTTAAGGAATTACGTGATAATGTCAACACGCTGCAAGGTCGGTTGACGACATGAGACGGCCGGCAAACCAATTAGTACCTGTCCAGGCGTCTCAAACACCGTCAGGGGCGTTAAAACGTCTTTTTACCTCAGTCGGTCGACACAGACACAGACACGGACACTGACTCCAGTGTCGACGGTGAAGAAACAAACGTATTTTCCTTTAGGGCCACACGTTACTTGTTAAGGGCAATGAAGGAGATGTTACATATTTCTGATACTACAAGTACCACAAAAAAGGGTATTATGTGGAGTGTGAAAAAACTACATGTGGTTTTTCCTGAATCAGATAAATTAAATGAAGTGTGTGATGATGCGTGGGTTTCCCCCGATAGAAAATTATTGGCGGTATACCCTTTCCCGCCAGAAGTTATGGCGCGTTGGGAAACACCCCTTAGGGTGGATAAGGCGCTCACACGCTTATCAAAACAAGTGGCGTTACCGTCTCCAGATACGGCCGCCCTCAAGGAGCCAACTGATAGGAGGCTGGAAAATATCCTAAAAAGTATATACACACATACTGGTGTTATACTGCGACCAGCGATCGCCTCAGCCTGGATGGGCAGCGCTGGGGTGGCTTGGTCGGATTCCCTGACTGGAAATATTGATACCCTTGACAGGGACAGTATTTTATTGACTATAGAGCATTTAAAGGATGCATTTCTATATATGCGAGATGCACAGAGGGATATTTGCACTCTGGCATCAAGAGTAAGTGCGATGTCCATATCTGCCAGAAGATGTTTATGGACACGACAGTGGTCAGGTGATGCAGATTCCAAACGGCACATGGAAGTATTGCCGTATAAAGGGGAGGAGTTATTTGGGGTCGGTCCATCGGATCTGGTGGCCACGGCAACAGCTGGAAAATCCACCTTTTTACCCCAAGTCACATCTCAGCAGAAAAAGACATCGTCTTTTCAGCCTCAGTCCTTTCGTCCCCATAAGGGAAGAAGACTGCAGCAGGCAGCCCATTCCCAGGAACAGAAGCCTTCCACCGCTTCTGCCAAGTCCTCAGCATGACCCTGGGGCCGTACAAACAGGTGCGGTGGGGGTCGTCTCAAGAGTTTCAGCACGCAGTGGGCTTACTCGCAAGTGGACCCCTGGATCCTACAAGTAGTATCCCAGGGGTACAGATTGGAAATTCGAGACGTCTCCCCCTCGCAGGTTCCTGAAGTTTGCTTTACCAACGTCTCCCTCCGACAGGGAGGCAGTATTGGAAACAATTCACAAGCTGTATTCCCAGCAGGTGATAATCAAAGTACCCCTCCTACAACAAGGAAAGGGGTATTATTCCACACTATATTGTGGTACTAAAGCCAGACGGCTCGGTGAGACCTATTCTAAATCTGAAATATTTGAACACTTACATACAAAGGTTCAAATCAAGATGGAGTCACTCAGAGCAGTGATAGCGAACCAGAAAGAAGGGGACTATATGTGTCCCTGGACATCAAGGATGCTTACCTCCATGTCCCAATTTGCCCTTCTCACCAAGGGTACCTCAGGTTCGTGGTACAAAACTGTCACTATCAGTTTCAGACGCTGCCGTTTGGATTGTCCACGGCACCCCGGGTCTTTACCAAGGAAATGGCCGAAATGATGATTCTTCTTCAAAGAAAAGGCGTCTTAATTATCCCTTACTTGGACGATCTCCTGATAAGGGCAAGGTCCAGAGAACAGTTGGAGGTCGGAGTAGCACTATCTCAAGTAGTTCTACGACAGCACGGGTGGATTCTAAATATTCCAAAATCGCAGCTGTCTCCGACGACACGTCTGCTGTTCCTAGGGATGATTCTGGACACAGTCCAGAAAAAGGTGTTTCTCCCGGAGGAGAAAGCCAGGGAGTTATCCGAGCTAGTCAGGAACCTCCTAAAACCAGGCCAAGTGTCAGTGCATCAATGCACAAGGGTCCTGGGAAAAATGGTGGCTTCTTACGAAGCGATTCCATTCGGCAGATTCCACGCAAGAACTTTTCAGTGGGATCTGCTGGGAAAATGGTCCGGATCGCATCTTCAGATGCATCAGCGGATAACCCTGTCTCCAAGGACAAGGGTGTCTCTTCTGTGGTGGCTGCAGAGTGCTCATCTACTAAAGGGCCACAGATTCGGCATTCAGGACTGGGTCCTGGTGACCACGGATGCCAGCCTGAAAGGCTGGGGAGCAGTCACACAAGGAAAAAATTTCCAGGGAGTGTGATCAAGTCTGGAGACTTCTCTCCACATAAATATACTGGAGCTAAGAACAATTTACAATGCTCTAAGCTTAGCAAGACCTCTGCTTCAAGGTCAGCCGGTATTGATCCAGTGGGACAACATCACGGCAGTCGCCCACGTAAACAGACAGGGCGGCACAAGAAGCAGGAGGGCAATGGCAGGAACTGCAAGGATTCTTCGCTGGGCGGAAAATCATGTGATAGCACTGTCAACAGTATTCATTCCGGGAGTGGACAACTGGGAAGCAGACTTCCTCAGCACGACCTCCACCCGGGAGAGTGGGGACTTCATCGGGAAGTCTTCCACATGATTGTGAACCGTTGGGAAAGACCAAAGGTGGACATGATGGCGTCCCGCCTGAACAAAAAACTGGACAGGTATTGCGCCAGGTCAAGAGACCCTCAGGCAATAGCTGTGGACGTTCTGGTAACACCGTGGGTGTACCAGTCGGTGTATGTGTTCCCTCCTCTGCTTCTCATACCTAAGGTACTGAGAATTATAAGACGTAGAGGAGTAAGAACTATACTCGTGGCTCCGGATTGGCCAAGAAGGACTTGGTACCCGGAACTTCAAGAGATGCTCACAGAGGACTCATGGCCTCTGCCGCTAAGAAGGGACTTGCTTCAGCAAGTACCATGTCTGTTCCAAGACTTACCGCGGCTGCGTTTGACGGCATGGCGGTTGAACGCCGGATCCTAAGGGAAAAAGGCATTCCGGAAGAGGTCATTCCTACCCTGGTCAAAGCCAGGAAGGAGGTGACCGCACAACATTATCACCACATGTGGCGAAAATATGTTGCGTGGTGTGAGGCCAGGAAGGCCCCACGAAGAAATTTCAACTCGGTCGATTCCTGCATTTCCTGCAAACAGGAGTGTCTAAGGGCCTCAAATTGGGGTCCATTAAGGTTCAAATTTCGGCCCTGTCGATTTTCTTCCAGAAAGAATTGGCTTCAGTTCCTGAAGTCCAGAAGTTTGTCAAGGGAGTACTGCATATACAACCCCCTTTTGTGCCTCCAGTGGCACTGTGGGATCTCAACGTAGTTCTGGGATTCCTCAAATCACATTGGTTTAAACCGCTCAAATCTGTGGATTTGAAATATCTCACATGGAAAGTGACCATGATGTTGGCCTTGGCCTCGGCCAGGCGAGTGTCAGAATTGGCGGCTTTGTCTCACAAAAGCCCATATCTGATTGTCCATTCGGACAGTGCAGAGCTGCGGACTCGTCCCCAGTTTCTCCCTAAGGTGGTGTCAGCGTTTCACCTGAACCAGCTTATTGTGGTACCTGCGGCTACTAGGGACTTGGAGGACTCCAAGTTGCTAGATGTTGTCAGGGCCCTGAAAATATAGGTTTCCAGGACGGCTGGAGTCAGGAAAACTGACTTGCTGTTATCCTGTATGCACCCAACAAACTGGGTGCTCTTGCTTCTAAGCAGACGATTGCTAGTTGGATGTGTAGTACAATTCAGCTTGCACATTCTGTGGCAGGTCTGCCACAGCCAAAATATGTAAATTCCCATTCCACAAGGAAGGGGGCTCATCTTGGGCGGCTGCCCGAGGGGTCTCGGCTTTACAACTTTGCCGAGCTGCTACTTGGTCAGGGACACACCCTGGCTGAGGAGGACCTGGAGTTCTCTCACTCGGTGCTGCAGAGTCATCCGCACTCTCCCGCCCGTTTGGGAGCTTTGGTATAATCCCCATGGTCCTGACGGAGTCCCCAGCATCCACTTAGGACGTCAGAGAAAATAAGAATTTACTTACCGATAATTCTATTTCTCGTAGTCCGTAGTGGATGCTGGGCGCCCATCCCAAGTGCGGATTGTCTGCAATACTTGTACATAGTTATTGTTACAAAAATCGGGTTATTATTGTTGTGAGCCATCTTTTCAGAGGCTCCGCTGTTATCATGCTGTTAACTGGGTTCAGATCACAGGTTGTACAGTGCGATTGGTGTGGCTGGTATGAGTCTTACCCGGGATTCAAAATCCTTCCTTATTGTGTACGCTCGTCCGGGCACAGTATCCTAACTGAGGCTTGGAGGAGGGTCATGGGGGGAGGAGCCAGTGCACACCACCTGATCCTAAAGCTTTTACTTTTGTGCCCTGTCTCCTGCGGAGCCGCTATCCCCCCCCCATGGTCCTGACGGAGTCCCCAGCATCCACTACGGACTACGAGAAATAGAATTATCGGTAAGTAAATTCTTATTTTTCTTTCGTTCATTTTTTTAACTTTTTCATGCTTTATGATCCACGTGGACTACAACTGGGAACGGTAACAAGCGAAGCGAGCCATGCGAGGGGACACGGTGCACTAATTGGGGTTCCCGGTCACTCTACGAAGAAAACAACACATAAAAAAAAACTCATGTCGACCTTCTGTCACGTCGACCTTGTACATGTCGACCTAGAGACCCTGTCAACCTAGAAACCATGTTGCCCTACTTACTTGCGACCAATAGTGGTCGACCTAGACACTGTAGATCTTAAGTGTGTTCGACCCTATGATTCGCATACGAAAAACATAATTCAAGTGATTATTCATAGCCTATGAATGCTGCATTCATGAAGTAGTGAAAAGTGTGCAGAAGTGGAGAAGTTACCCATGGCAACTAATCAGCTGCTACATATAATTTTATAAAATGCATTTTATAAATGTTACCTCAACACTGATTGGGTGCCATGGGCAACTTCTCCACTGGCTCATTTTTCCACACTTTTTATTGCTTCATGAATAGACTGAATATCCCTGCAAGTTTCCTCCATGCTCCTGCACAGCAGAGCAGACCCCAAGGAAGCTGGAAAACAATGAATAATGTTTATTATCTCACACCAGACGTCCATCTTCTGTCCATCATCTTCTGCGGAAGGTGAAACTTGAGCTATTCTCTCATTCTTGCTGAGCTGTTTCCGTTCGGTCACATGACCCCATTCCAAACTCCAGCTCATCATCCTGCAGGAGGGGAACCTCTTGGTGCGTCCTGCATACTAGTGCATAGTGTATAAGTAGCAGCAGCAGTAGTGAGCTGTAGTTACTATACTAATGGGCAGGGCTGTCACACTCACACACATCAAGCAGTGGTTACACACTTTCTGCGGCTGATCTTTGTGCATTGGTTGCATCTGTTTACAGCAATGACGGAAACTGGAGCAAAAAGTAAAAGTGACATTGATCTCAGCAGCGAAGGAAATAACGGGACAGAGGGAGGATGCACAGTGGAAGTGGAAGGTCCTAATGAGGTAGGACGTCTCTCAGGCTGGATATTTAATAGCAAATAATGTTTGCCAAATGAAATAAATAATGCATTGATCTGTTATAGAGGGAGCTATAGGTAACGTGTAATGGTCTGTGATGAAGCTGGATGGTTTTCATTATCTGCCTCTTATGTTGTTCCTGCAGAACAGAATAGGGAGACCTTGATTTAGTTTATTTTAACTTTATGTATTTGGTGCAAAACTTACATTTCTCTGCAAATACTGTTTATTTCTGGTGGGTTTGTAGGAACCTCGTTTCCGTTTTCTTTTACTCTATAAAGATAATATTTGTTCGTTTTTGTTAGAGACCAGAAAAACAGCAGATTTCCCTGACACTGGAAGGCTTGCACAGCACATTCCTCTCACTCACCAGTGCTTTCAATTAAATCACTTGGTTTCTGATGGCCATTAATGTGTTTCCATGAAAGTGAATGTGGTGGGAGAGCTTGCAAAAGTTGTTACTGTTTGAAACTATATCTTTACATAAATTGATTGTCTTTCGTCATAAAATAGGACAAATCTTTGCAGTTCCAGATAAATACAAGGGCAAAATAAATATAATAATCGGCTAAGGTCTGTCCCGTCTCCGACATAGGCAGAGGGGGCCAGGGTGCATGCCTCGGGAGCCAATGGCTGTGGATTGGGTAAAAAATGGAAAGGTCCAGACTCCGGAACACCAGACTGGGCCAGCTCCTTGCAGCAAACTCAGCCACTCTGGAGCTTGTAGTGCCATACCCTCCAACATGACCCGCCCCACTAGGTACAAAATGCTCTTTTTCTGGACTTCCTTCTTAATTTATTATTGCCATCACCTGTGAAGAAACAGCTTTCTTATCATTTAACTAGTTCAACACAGGTGATGGAAATCATGAATTAAGAGGGAAGTCCAGAAACAGAGCATTTTGTACCTAGTGGGGCGGGTCATGTTGGAGGGTCTGTAGTGCGTGTCCCCATCCATGGGGTGTCCAGTCTGGTTGGGTGTCTGTAAAAGCTGTATTCGGGGAGATGGGGAGGGAGAGATTACAACAAAGGTTCTCAGACAGTGTCCTCAAAGCACCCCAACAGTCCAGGTTTAAAGTATATACATGGCTCAGCACATATGGTTAAATAAAATTTACTGTGGTACTAATTATATCAGCTGTGGCCAAGAATGAATATGCTTAAAACTTGGATCGTTGGGGTGCGTTGAGCGCTGCGTTTGAGAACCTCTTCGGGTGACCATATTATCCCTTTAACCTGGGACACATGAATTACACAGGTTCTGTGGCTGCTTAAAACCAGGTAAAATGCAGACTTGTAGTCAGTCAGCCACAGAACCTGTGTAATTCATGAGTGTCCCAGGTTAAAGGGATAATATGGTCAGCCTATTACAGCCTCCCCATACGGTCCGTACCGTTCCACTTTTTACCTGATCCTCGGACCATATGGGGAGGCTGTAATATCTCCCTTCCCTGCTCCCTGATGACAACTTTTGCAGACACCTTTCCATACCGACACAGGTAAGTATTTTACACTCCCCCTTACCCCTCCTAACCCACCTCTCCCGCAGCATATCCCTAACTCTACCCAGTGGTGCCTAAACCAAACCCCCCTGCCTGCAGCCTTCCCCCCCCCAGCGGCTTACCAAAGAGGAGTACCAGAGGACGTTCAGGATTCCAGTGTTCGGGATCCTGGCGCTAGCATTTCGTTCCATGTTGGGATTCCGGCATTGGTATTCCGACTGCCAGGATTCCAAATGCCAGTATCCTGAATGGATTCCCTATCTATCTATTTATACACACACTAATTTTAATTTCGGCATTAGATAACCGTGGATATAGCTCTACATTTTAGGTTTACAACATTTTCATCCTACCTTTGCATATGTTCTTATTTTAGTGTTTGAAAAGATACAAGGAATATAGAGGGGTTCAGTATGATTTACTGCGATCCCTTTATTTCCACCTGCATCCTCTATAGCAGGCATTCCCAACCACGGTCCTCAAGGCACACCAACAGTGCAGGTTTTAGTGATATCCAGGCTTCAGCACAGGTGACTTAATTAGTAGCTCAGTTAATTTGATTTAACCATCTGTGCTGCAGCCTGGATATCACTAAAAACTGCCCGGTTGGTGTGCCTTGAGGACCGTGGTTGGGAATGCCTGCTCTATAGGTTTCTATGGTGGATGCGATACTGCCAAATGTATCAATATTGGCTCCCGCAATCTTCAGATTGCAGTAGCCCATTGTAGCCTATGGGCTTTACTTTGGGGGATGTAGTTCCGGCAGGCTTCCTCAGTGGTGATATATTCACCTGAAGTGATCTCGTTCTGTGATGTGATCCTGGGCGCTAATATCACGATGCAAATGCGATCATTGATAAATGGGCCCCTTAGTCCTTTCAAATTCAAACTGTGTGTTTCTGGCATCTAACCTTAACTCAGTATAAAGTCAAATAATCATTAATAAAGGATAAGTAACTGTTTCTAACTTCATCTGAATATTATGTGTAAGCTAACTTGGTTCAGTCTTGTTTTATTTTATCGTGTGAGTTGTGATAAAGTACATTTAGGGCCATAGAAAATATTATTTACTAGTTATCAGCCCGACAAAATAACATAACATAACAATAATAATGTCCGCTCTGGCAGATGTGCGCTCCCCAGACAGAGCAACAATTAAATTGCTCCATCGTGTACCGTATAGTAGCTGCAAGTGTGCAAAACACTTGAATCCCCCCATAGAGGTGAGGAGCAGCGTTAGCCTTTTTTATATATATGTATTTTAATTAAATCTAAAGTACATGACAAAGAAAGTACGCATGGCATGTCACAAAACCGAAAACAGTGCATAATAAATAAAAACAACAAATGGTAAGATAGAGAAAGTAGCCCATTCCACAGAAAACGCAGCCACAAACAAAACGTGTTAACAAAGGTATCAGATATGTGTCTCAGTGGATGTACCATAGAGTTATAGATGCAATCAAAATTACTGAGTAAAGTAATTAAAAAGCTGGAGCACCGTCTTCCAAAACAGCCATATTATACCCCGTGGTCAGGCAAACTATCTGGTGAATATGGTCCTTTTCTATAGTAGACAGGGTAAGAACATAATGTTCAGCATTAGCCTTTTATTATATAGGATGACCATATTCCACTATTGGGATTTTTTTCTGCAGGATTGTGCATACAGCTGGAAATGTACATACTGTAATGGAGAGATTAAAATTGTCACTTATACAACTTTCATACATGCAGCTATATCCTGGGTGTTTGCAAGTGAATGCGCATCAACCCGTGACTTCTGCATTTGTGATAGGAAAGACTAACAGGTCTATTTACTAAGCCTTGGCTGGAGATAAAGTACCAGCCAATTGGTTCCTAACTGTCATTTTTCAAACCCAGCCTGTGACATGGTAGTTAGGAGCTGATTGGCTATTCGTTTATCTCCGTCCACTTTTTATCTCCATCCAAGGCTTAGTAAATAGACCCCAAAGTCCCATATTCACAACCCTGCCCCCTGACCAGGGTAATGGAGCTGAGACCTGGGCATTTGCCACTGCTAGACCCGCCCCATTCCTGCGTCACGTGTCTGTAAGCGGCATTATACATCCTGCCTGCTACTACTTTAGGATGACTTCGTTCGTTCGTTCGTTCGTTCGTTCATTCATAATTCATTTCAACTATTTGAAAAAAAAAATGGTTGGGTCAGTTAGGGGGACATGTATTAAGCAGTGATAAAAGTGGAGAAGTGAGCCAGCGGAGAAGTTGCACATGGCAGCCAATCAGCTGCTCTGTATATGTTTGTAGTATGCAAATGATACATCAATGTTGATTGGTTGCCATTGGCAACTACTCCATTGGCTCACTTCTCCACTTGTATCACTGCTTAGTACATGTCCCCCGTATCTTATTGGTTTCTTCACTGATACCCCTTTTCCACTACTAAGTACGGGTCGCAGCCGGGAGCCTGACACGGGTGCTACCTGGCTGCGGCCTGTGCTCAACACCCTTTCTCTGACGTCCTAGTGGATGCTGGGGACTCCGTCAGGACCATGGGGATTAGCGGCTCCGCAGGAGACAGGGCACAAAAATAAAGCTTTAGGATCAGGTGGTGTGCACTGGCTCCTCCCCCTATGACCCTCCTCCAAGCCTCAGTTAGGTTTTTGTGCCCGTCCGAGCAGGGTGCAATCTAGGTGGCTCTCCTAAAGAGCTGCTTAGAAAAAGTTTTTAGGTTTTTTATTTTACAGTGAGTCCTGCTGGCAACAGGCTCACTGCAACGAGGGACTTAGGGGAGAAGAAGTGAACTCACCTGCGTGCAGGATGGATTGGCTTCTTAGGCTACTGGACACCATTAGCTCCAGAGGGATCGAACACAGGCCCAGCCATGGAGTCCGGTCCCGGAGCCGCGCCGCCGACCCCCTTGCAGATGCCGAAAAGTGAAGAGGTCCAGAAACCGGCGGCAGAAGACTTTTCAGTCTTCATGAGGTAGCGCACAGCACTGCAGCTGTGCGCCATTGTTGTCACACACTTCACACCAGCGGTCACGGAGGGTGCAGGGCGCTGCGGGGGGCGCCCTGGGCAGCAATGAGAATACCTTGTTCTGGCTAAAAAAAATACATCACATATAGCCCCTGGGGCTATATGGATGTATTTCACCCCTGCCAGGTCTCACAAACACCGGAGAAGAGCCGCCGAAATAGGGGGCGGGGCCTATCTCCTCAGCACACAGCGCCATTTTCCTGCTCAGCTCCGCTGCGAGGAAGGCTTCCAGGACTCTCCCCTGCACTGCACTACAGAAACAGGGTAAAACAGAGAGGGGGGGGCACTTTTTTGGCGTTTTTTGATATATTAAGCTGCTATAAGGGAGACAACACTTCTATAGGGTTGTTCCTATATATTTATAGCGCTTGGGTGTGTGCTGGCAAACTCTCCCTCTGTCTCCCCAAAGGGCTAGTGGGGTCCTGTCTTCGATAAGAGCATTCCCTGTGTGTCTGCTGTGTGTCGGTACGTGTGTGTCGACATGTATGAGGACGATGTTGGTGTGGAGGCGGAGCAATTGCCGGTAATGGTGATGTCACCCCCTAGGGAGTCGACACCGGAATGGATGGCTTTGTTTATGGAATTACGTGATAATGTCAGCACGTTACTAAAATCAGTTGACGACATGAGACGGCCGGCAAACCAGTTAGTACCTGTACAGGCGTCTCAGACACCGTCAGGGGCTGTAAAACGCCCTTTACCTCAGTCGGTCGACACAGACCCAGACACGGACACCGAATCTAGTGTAGACGGTGAAGAAACAAACGTATTTTCCAGTAGGGCCACACGTTATATGATCACGGCAATGAAGGAGGCTTTGCATATCTCTGATACTGCATGTATCACAAAAAGGGGTATTATGTGGGGTCTGAAAAAACTACCTGTAGTTTTTCCTGAATCAGACGAATTGAATGAAGTGTGTGATGAAGCGTGGGTTAACCCCGATAGAAAACTGCTAATTTCAAAGAAGTTATTGGCATTATATCCTTTCCCGCCAGAGGTTAGGGCGCGCTGGGAAACACCCCCTAGGGTGGATAAGGCGCTCACACGCTTATCAAAACAAGTGGCGTTACCGTCTCCTGAAACGGCCGCCCTCAAGGATCCAGCGGATAGGAGGCTGGAAACTACCCTGAAAAGTATATACACTCATACTGGTGTTATACTGCGACCAGCCATCGCCTCTGCATGGATGTGCAGTGCTGGGGTGGTTTGGTCGGATTCCCTGACTGAAAATATTGATACCCTAGATAGGGACAGTATTTTATTGACTTTAGAGCAATTAAAGGATGCTTTTCTTTATATGCGAGATGCTCAGAGGGATATTTGCACTCTGGCATCGAGAGTAAGTGCGATGTCCATATCTGCCAGAAGAAGTTTATGGACGCGACAATGGTCAGGTGATGCGGATTCCAAACGGCATATGGAAGTATTGCCGTATAAGGGGGAGGAATTATTTGGGGTCGGTCTATCGGATTTGGTGGCCACGGCAACAGCCGGGAAATCCACCTTTTTACCTCAGGTCCCCTCCCAACAGAAAAAGACACCGTCTTTTCAGCCGCAGTCCTTTCGTTCCTATAGGAACAAGCGGGCGAAAGGACAGTCATATTTGCCCCGAGGCAAAGGAAAGGGTAAGAGAGTGCACCAAGCAGCTTCTTCCCAGGAGCAGAAGCCCTCCCCGGCTTCTGCAAAGCCCTCAGCATGACGTTGGGGCTTTACAAGCGGACTCAGGGGCGGTGGGGGGTCGACTCAAGAATTTCAGCGCACAGTGGGCTCACTCACAGGTGGACCCCTGGATCCTGCAGGTAGTATCTCAGGGTTACAGGTTGGAATTCGAGAAGTCTCCCCCTCGCCGGTTCCTAAAGTCTGCTCTGCCAACGTCTCCCTCAGACAGGGCGACGGTATTGGAAGCCATTCACAAGCTGTATTCTCAGCAGGTGATAGTCAAGGTACCCCTCCTACAACAGGGAAAGGGGTATTATTCCACACTATTTGTGGTACCGAAGCCGGACGGCTCGGTAAGACCTATTCTAAATCTGAAATCTTTGAACCTGTACATACAAAAATTCAAGTTCAAGATGGAGTCACTCAGAGCAGTGATAGCGAATCTGGAAGAAGGGGACTTTATGGTGTCCCTGGACATCAAGGATGCTTACCTGCATGTCCCAATTTGCCCTTCACATCAAGGGTACCTCAGGTTCGTGGTGCAAAACTGTCATTATCAGTTTCAGACGCTGCCGTTTGGATTGTCCACGGCACCTCGGGTCTTTACCAAGGTAATGGCCGAAATGATGTTTCTTCTGCGAAGAAAAGGCGTATTAATTATCCCTTACTTGGACGATCTCCTGATAAGGGCAAGGTCCAGGGAACAGCTGGGGGACGTAGTAGCACTAACCCAAGTAGTGCTGCAACAGCACGGGTGGATTCTGAATTTTCCAAAATCTCAATTGACCCCGACGACACGTCTGCTGTTCCTGGGAATGATTCTGGACACGGTTCAGAAAAAGGTGTTTCTTCCGGAGGAGAAAGCCAGGGAGTTATCCGAACTTGTCAGGAACCTCCTAAAACCAGGGAAAGTGTCTGTGCATCAATGCACAAGAGTCCTGGGAAAGATGGTGGCTTCTTACGAAGCGATTCCATTCGGCAGATTCCACGCACGAACTTTTCAGTGGGATCTGCTGGACAAATGGTCCGGATCGCATCTGCAGATGCATCAGCGGATAACCTTATCGCCACGGACAAGGGTGTCTCTTCTGTGGTGGTTGCAGAGTGCTCATCTGTTAGAGGGCCGCAGATTCGGCATACAGGACTGGGTCCTGGTGACCACGGATGCCAGTCTGAGAGGCTGGGGAGCGGTCACACAGGGAAGAAACTTCCAGGGAGTATGGTCAAGCCTGGAGATGTCTCTTCACATAAATATACTGGAGCTAAGAGCGATTTACAATGCTCTAAGCCTGGCAAAACCCCTGCTTCAGGGTCAGCCGGTGTTGATCCAGTCGGACAACATCACGGCAGTCGCCCACGTAAACAGACAGGGCGGCACAAGAAGCAGGAGAGCAATGGCAGAAGCTGCAAGGATTCTTCGCTGGGCGGAAGATCATGTGATAGCACTGTCAGCAGTGTTCATTCCGGGAGTGGACAACTGGGAAGCAGACTTCCTCAGCAGACACGATCTACACCCAGGAGAGTGGGGACTTCATCCAGAAGTCTTCCACATGATTGTGAACCGTTGGGAAAAACCAAAGGTGGATATGATGGCGTCTCGCCTCAACAAAAAACTGGACAGGTATTGCGCCAGGTCAAGAGACCCTCAGGCAATAGCTGTGGACGCTCTGGTAACACCGTGGGTGTTCCAGTCAGTGTATGTGTTTCCTCCTCTGCCTCTCATACCAAAAGTACTGAGAATTATACGGCAAAGGGGAGTAAGAACGATACTCGTGGCTCCGGATTGGCCAAGAAGAACTTGGTACCCGGAACTTCAGGAGATGCTCACGGAAGATCCGTGGCCTCTACCTCTAAGACGGGACCTGCTTCAGCAGGGACCGTGTCTATTCCAAGACTTACCGCGGCTGCGTTTGAAGGCATGGCGGTTGAACGCCGAATTCTAAGGGAAAAAGGCATTCCGGAAGAGGTCATTCCTACACTGGTAAAAGCCAGGAAGGAGGTGACTGCACAACATTATCACCGCATTTGGAGAAAATATGTTGCGTGGTGTGAGGCCAGGAAGGCCCCCACGGAGGAATTTCAATTGGGTCGATTCCTACATTTCCTGCAAACAGGATTGTCTATGGGCCTCAAATTGGGGTCCATTAAGGTTCAAATTTCGGCCCTGTCGATTTTCTTCCAGAAAGAATTGGCTTCAGTTCCTGAAGTCCAGACTTTTGTAAAAGGAGTACTACATATACAGCCCCCGGTTGTGCCCCCAGTGGCTCCGTGGGACCTTAATGTAGTTTTGGATTTTCTCAAATCCCATTGGTTTGAGCCACTCAAATCGGTGGATTTGAAATATCTTACATGGAAAGTAACCATGCTACTGGCCCTGGCTTCAGCCAGGAGAGTGTCAGAATTGGCGGCTTTATCGTATAAAAGCCCATATCTGATTTTCCATTCGGACAGGGCAGAACTGCGGACGCGTCCTCAGTTTCTGCCTAAGGTGGTGTCAGCGTTTCACCTGAACCAGCCTATTGTGGTGCCTGCGGCTACTAGCGATTTGGAGGATTCCAAGTTGCTGGACGTTGTCAGGGCATTGAAAATATATATTTCAAGGACGGCTGGAGTCAGAAAATCTGACTCGCTGTTTATACTGTATGCACCCAACAAGCTGGGTGCTCCTGCTTCTAAGCAGACGATTGCTCGTTGGATTTGTAGCACAATTCAACTTGCACATTCTGTGGCAGGCCTGCCACAGCCTAAATCTGTCAAGGCCCATTCCACAAGGAAGGTGGGCTCATCCTGGGCGGCTGCCCGAGGGGTCTCGGCATTACAACTCTGCCGAGCAGCTACGTGGTCGGGGGAGAACACGTTTGTAAAATTCTACAAATTTGATACCCTGGCTAAAGAGGACCTGGAGTTCTCTCATTCGGTGCTGCAGAGTCATCCGCACTCTCCTGCCCGTTTGGGAGCTTTGGTATAATCCCCATGGTCCTGACGGAGTCCCCAGCATCCACTAGGACGTCAGAGAAAATAAGATTTTACTTACCGATAAATCTATTTCTCGTAGTCCGTAGTGGATGCTGGGCGCCCATCCCAAGTGCGGATTGTCTGCAATACTTGTACATAGTTATTGTTACAAAAAAATCGGGTTGTTATTGTTGTGAGCCGTCTGTTCAGAGGCTCCTACGTTTGTCATACTGTTAACTGGGTTCAGATCACAAGTTGTACGGTGTGATTGGTGTGGCTGGTATGAGTCTTACCCGGGATTCAAAATCCTTCCTTATTGTGTACGCTCGTCCGGGCACAGTATCCTAACTGATGCTTGGAGGAGGGTCATAGGGGGAGGAGCCAGTGCACACCACCTGATCCTAAAGCTTTATTTTTGTGCCCTGTCTCCTGCGGAGCCGCTAATCCCCATGGTCCTGACGGAGTCCCCAGCATCCACTACGGACTACGAGAAATAGATTTATCGGTAAGTAAAATCTTATTTTCTCACTGCGCTCACCAACCCGGCATATTGCCGGGTTGGTGACGCTGCTAGCGACGCGGCAGGGGCGTTGCTGGGAGATCACATGATCTCCCAGCGCCGCCCTTCCATACAGTGTAAACGGGAGCCGTGTCGCAACCCTACCCAGATCATTCCCGTGTCCTACCCAGGTAGCTACCCGGGTAGGATTCACGGGTCACTTGATCCGGGTTTTTACGGGGGGACCTTTTCCACTGGCAAAAAACACGGGTAAATGCGCGCCCCCGTGCATTTACCCGTGTTTTTTGAGTTAGTGGAAAAGGGGTATTATTGGCTTAAATGGGATGTTATCGGTCTTTGTCAGAGGTTACTTCTGTGTGTGTTTGAATATTGTTATTACAGGTTGAGTATCCCATATCCAAATATTCCGAAATACAGAATATTCAGAAATACAGAATTTTTTGAGTGAGACTGACATAGTGAAACCTTTGTTTTCTGATGACTCAATGTACATAAACTTTGTTTAATACTCAAAGTTATTAAAAATATTGTATTCAATTACCTTCGGGCTGTGTGTATAAGGTATATATGAAACACAAATGAATTGTGTGAATGTACACACACTTTTGTTTTAAATATTGGCTAAAATGAGCTTCAGGCTGTGTGTATAAGGTGTATATGAAACATAAATGCATTCTGTGCTTAGACTTGGGTCCCATCACCATGATATCTCATTATGATATGCAATTATTCCAAAATACGGAAAAATCCGATATCCAAAATGCTTCGGACCAGAGGTATTTTGGATAAGGGATGTACATGAATATTTGGATCCGTTATGAAATACCGGCAGACGGGATGTTGGCTTTCAGTATAGCAACAGCAGCATCCCGTCTGCCGGAATCCCAGCAGCGAGTCCCCTCGCATACTCGCCACACTTTGGGCCTTGTGGTGAGCTTCGCTCTCCACAGGTTCTATTTCTTTTTCATCCACTAGGGGTCACTGGAGTACTCTTGGGATATGGACGGCTTCCGCAGGAACAAGGCACTGAATATTTAAATTTTAGAACTCTCCTCCCCTCCATATCCCAGAGTACCCCAGTGTTTTTTCTGTGCTCATAGTAGCAACAAGGCTTGTGTGGAGCTTATCCACATTTCTTTTGAATATATTTTTATTTTTGCTTTTGCTTTTTTACCAACATTTTCCACATCCCTTCCCCCCTTCCAATAGGCGTGGGTCCGGGATAGTGGAAGCTGCAACAAGCAGCTGTGGTGTGGCGGGCCTCTCTAAAAAGAGCTCCCTCACAGCCAAGTGCAGGACTACCTGCAGGACAGGCTGGGCGGAGCTTACAGAAGAAGCCCCATCATAGCCCCTCACCACAGGCGTCCAGGTATGTTGGGGACTGGGCGGTCAGCTCACGCTGCCGCCCCGCTGTGTGGGGACACTGTTGTTAAGCGCCGAGCCGCCCGCCGCCGCTACCAGGATACTGCCGCAGGTCACCTCCGCTCTGTGAGCGCCCGCCGCCGCTACCAGGTCACCGCCGCTATGTGCCGCGCCGGCCGCATTTGCCACACATAGCCGCACACGGCTCTATGCAGCGCGCTCCCCAGCTCCCTCTACCTCAGCTCCCCGGAATCCATGTAAGCCCGGCTCCGTGTACCCGCTTCCCGCTGGATAGACAGCGGTACACTGAGCACGGGGGGGGGGGGGAGCACACAAGGGGGGAGAAGTGTGCCCATAGCAGCAGCAGCAGTATGAACGCTGCATGGGTTATTAGATAGATAGGCTATTAAGCCTTTTTTAACAGGATTATTCCCAGGGTATATCTGTTTTGCAAAAGTTATAACCTGCACTGTGTTTTAACTGTAAGCATGGCATGGTGGCCATTTTAACCATGCTTCCTGTTTCTTCCTGTTGTGATTCCAGAACGTTGCTGTACTACATCTCTACTCCACCGGAGGCGCAGGGGTGTTAGTGGGAATTTGGGATCAGATTTCATATATATGCACTTGGCCAGATATATATATATATATATATATATATATATATATATATATATATATATATATATATATATATATTTGTAAAAAGATTACACAGCTTCACAAGCTTTTTCAATCAACGTTTCAGACGCGTTTATTTGCGCCTTTCGTCAGGATACAAACAATGTACAAACCACATACCTTTACACCACCAGAGCATGAGAAATCCCTCTTGCCGCTCCCGCGTTTCCGGCACCAGCGCAATGATGTCATACGCCCGTCTCCGTCCCGACTGTAACCATAGGAACCGTGGGCGGGACTGTATCCACAGCAACCAGGGTAACAAACCCCCGGACCAACTGGCCCCACAGGTTTGCGCTAGCTAAGGAATCATGGAGAACCAAGAGGTGATTTAGATAGAAAGACACCGCTACATGCACATGCATGACTCCTGTCTCCGCCACAATGCGCCTGCGCGACCGCACACACGGCCCATGCGACTCCAGGAGTAAGTCTCTATTACTAAGTGCTACCTCCACCTCCAACTACCTAGTACAGAAACCAAAGAGTTAGACCATGAATTAATACAAAACTGTCCAACCCCTGTGGGGGTACCGTCATCATAACCCAGGCCCATATATCAACCTAACAAAGGTTCCCAACCCCACATTAGAGGGGAGGGGATAATTACACATTCCAGCCCTGATGATAACCCCCCACACAAGGGATGGGAATACATTTTACAAAAGGTAATAATTTCCTTAAAACCCTCATAAACACCCATATAGAGCGTGGAAAGGCAAATGACACATAAAGAAAAAAAAGGACAAGAAAAAACATGTCAAGGATATACAAGCGAAGACCCGCTCAAAGAAAACAAAGAAGGGAAAGGTTCTCGTTGAGGCCAGAAGGTGCAACCGATCCATCGTGCCTCTAATTGCAACAACTTCCTGTTGCGATCTCCTCCTCTTGTCATTGATGGAACATGGTCGATCAATTTGTAGCGCAAGGCCGCCATTGTATGTCTTGCTTCCTTGAAATGCCTGGCCACAGGCTGGTCGATATCTTTGCCTTCCAAGGCCTGTCTTATAGCTGATCTGTGTTGCGCCGCCCTTTCCCTAAACGTACATGTGGTCTTGCCAATGTAGGCAAGGCCACAGGGACACTTGATGATATAAATTACAAATTTAGATGTACAAGTAAGAACATGCTTGATCGCTGTTTTCTTCCCCGAATGCGGGTGTAACACCACTGATCCGGTTTCAAGGTATCTACAGGTCGTGCAACCAGTACATTTGTATGATCCCGGTGCCTTCGTAAGGAAATGTGATCTCAATTCCCTTTTCAGGGCAGTGGTGTCATTATGCACC
The DNA here is from genome assembly GCF_028390025.1 of Pseudophryne corroboree. Taxonomy (NCBI): domain Eukaryota; kingdom Metazoa; phylum Chordata; class Amphibia; order Anura; family Myobatrachidae; genus Pseudophryne; species Pseudophryne corroboree. Next base: position 733,419,020 of record NC_086447.1, read on the forward strand.
AGTCAATCCTTAAGGTTGCGTCCCCTCCGATGGCAGTTCAACACCTTGTATTGGTTCAAGGCTGGCAACGACTTGTCCGTCTTGATAATTGGCCACAGCTTCTTCGCTTTGTTCCTTACTATAGTACTGGCCGTACTGTAAGTGGTTACTAATGGAATCACCTTCTTTGATGTTTTCTCTTTCCTTTGCAGGCATTGTGCTCGCGATAATGACAGGGCTTTTGATTTTGCACTTGTCAGATCTTCAATTGGATAGCCCCTTTCCAAATACTTAGCTATCATCTTATCCACCTCCGCCTCACAATCTTCCTGGTTACTGATGATACGTCTTGCTCGAAGAAACTGTGAGAAGGGGAGACCTTTTTTCATGGCCACCGGATGAAAACTCTTGGCATGTAACAACGTATTTTTATCGGTCAGCTTATGGTACACCGATGTCTGTAAGCCATTCCCCTTCCTAGAAATCAATACGTCCAAATAGTGAATAACGTCAGCACTGCATTCAAAAGTGAACTTGATGTTTGCATCAAGAAGATTAACCGCTTGGCCAGATATATATATACATATACAGGTTGAGTATCCCATATCCAAATATTCCGAAATACGGAATATTCCGAAATACGGACTTTTTTGAGTGAGATAGTGAAACCTTTGTTTTTTGATGGCTCAATGTACACAAACTTTGTTTAATACACAAAGTTATTAAAAATATTGTATTAAATGACCTTCAGGCTGTGTGTATAAGGTGTATATGAAACCTAAATGCATTCTGTGCTTAGACTTGGGTCCCATCACCATGATATCTCATTATGGTATGCAATTATTCCAAAATACGGAAAAATCCCATATCCAAAATACCTCTGGTCCCAAGCATTTTGGATAAGGGAGACTCAACCTGTGTATATATATATATATATATATATATATATATATATATATATATATATACAAGTCTTGAACGGCGGCACTCAGAACAAAAAGACACGACACTGCAGGTTGTTGCCAACGTTTCAAAGCAGACAGCTTTTTCGTCAGGGCATAAACATTACAAACATACACTCACCCATTTATGTGCTCACCATCACCACGCCGCTTCCCGCCGCCGGCCTCCTCCGTTCAGCCGTGCGCGGGTTGATGACATCACCGTGCGACCCGTCACCATAGAAACAACTGTAAACAATGTTTTACAATATAACAGTGCTCAGATGTTACAGATAGACATAGATGGAAACATACAAAATGCACCAAAGTACTATGTATCCTGCTATAAAACTAATGCATACCAATAGTAATTTAACTAATCATATAATGCACTTAGTAACAGGGCTATAAGAAACTATGTAAACCATCGTTTTCATTAAGCCCTTAAGGGCTGAGGGTATCAAGCAAAAAAATCCACCTAGCCTCACGCTGCCTAAGCAGCTTGGAACGGTTACCTCCTCTGGGTAATGCTGGAATATGATCTATTATCTTATGTTTAAGTGAAGTAGGGGAATGTCCTGCCACGGCGAAATGCCGGGCAACAGGTTGTTCACTTTTTCCAGAGAGGACAGCCTCCCGGATCGCAAATCTATGTTGTCCCATTCTAACCTTAAATTCGCAGTCGGTCTTGCCCACATAATATTTACCACAAGGGCATATCAATACATAAATTACGAATTTAGATGAGCAAGACAAATGGTGATAGATTTTAAATGTTTGATTTTTAAAGGGATGTCAGACAATGCGACGGCGGTCGCATACATCAACAAACAAGGAGGAACGAGAAGCCGCATGGCAATGCGGGAAGTAGCTCGAATCCTCAATTGGGCCGAGCATCACCAAGTGATATTGTCGGCAGTGTTCATTCCGGGAGTGGACAACTGGGAGGCGGATTATCTCAGCCGTCAGGATTTTCATCCAGGAGAATGAGCATTAAATCCAGAAGTGTTTCACATGTTGGTCCAGAGGTGGGGTTACCCACCCCCGTTGTTTGATGTCATAGAAGGGATATAGACATATATAGTGTAATATTGCTTTTTAATGATAAAAACCAGAATAAATGACTGGACTCTCACCATAAAGAAGAATAAACAAGGCAGAATGACATAAAACCAGGCGTCCCCAGCACCTCGCGATTCCTCCTATGGATCCGTTCCAGGCACCTCTGTCCCCCGCAGAATGTAGGAGTCTTACCTCAAACAACATCAAACAACGGGGAGGTGTATGGAGGAAGATTTTGAATTGCATTAAGGATCAAATCCTCTCCGGTTCATGCGAATATTGTCTACCTAATGGTAGACTACATCTTATGGTACGGATTCTACCTACAATTCTTATGGGAGTTTGTGGAGTGTAAAAAGTATCACACTATTGTGTTTTTCTTATGTTTTATGTTGGAGGTAACAAACGTATGACAAACTTGTTCTCCAGAATTAACTTCATGTGGAATTTGTCAGCGCCTGAAGACAGCTCGGTGATATTTTTCTTTATTTGGCTATTTCTGGGTGTGTGGTGACACCTTTTTATCACAACCATCCTCAGGCAGCTTATTAGCACACTATACGTCTTCTTTTCTTTCTACTGGGACAGGGGTGTAGTTAAGGGGGAGAGCCTGCAGTGGGACCCTTGTATTATGCTCTTTACGCACTGTACACCAAATTGCCTCTTTTCTAACTGTACAATTGTTAGTTTTAGGCTGTGTGCTGGTTCCTCACACATACTGGGCTAGGCAGGCGTGCTTGTACCTGTGTCTCTGTGTATGTGAATGTAAATGTCCTCTGTCAGCATGGTGAAAAAAGTTGTGTGCACTGTCACACCAAGTTTTCCCCCTCCCCTGCAGATTCTCTCATGTGTGAACAATCCAGTCAGCCTTCACAAGGTAGTGGGGCTTCTGGGGGTGATTTGCAGGAGCCAGCTTGTCTCAGTTCTATTAAAACTATGATGGCTGACATGTCCAATGAATTGACTACTGCCAGACAGGAAAGGCAGCAGTTACAACAGTCTATGGCTGCTCTGACAAAAGATAGGGTAGACAGCAGACATGTTTCTCCTCTTCCAGATCCATTACCCCAAAAAAGAGGGTTTCCTGATATCCTCTCGGAATCCAAGGAGGAGGTGCCAGAGGTGGAAGAGGGGGAGGAGCTGGAATCTGATACGGAGTTAGATGATTCCTCTGCTGCACAGGGTGTAGACTCACTTATCATTGCAATAAAGGATGTACTAAATATTCCTGGGAATGAGACAGATGTGCAGCAATCCTTTTTCTCTACACAGAAAAAGGTGCAGGTAACATTTCTTGTCTCAAAGGAACTGGATGATCTTTTCAGCGAACCATAGGCTACTCCTGACAAGAAATTCCAAATGTCAAAAAAATGGGTGGCTGCCTTTCCTTTTGCTCATAATGGGAGAAAGGTTTGGGAAACTCCCCCTGATGTTGATTCGTCAGTATCGTTTCTGTCAAAAAATACAGTACTGCCGGTTCCAGGGGCTACAGCCTTGAAGGAACCCGCAGACAGGAAAATAGTGACAACCTTAAAATCTATTTATGTTGCAGCAGGGGCCTCCCAAAGACCTGTCATTGCAGGTTGTTGGTTCACTCATACATACTTGGGCTGGTAATCTTCAAGAGGGCCTCACTGGGGAAAGTCCCTGTCTGATATGGTGACGCTGATTCAGCACATCCAAGAATCTGCCCGCTTCCTCTGTTTATACCATGAAAGGAATTGGCATTATACATGCCTGTACCTCTACCATGGCGGTTTCTGCACGCAGAGCGTTGTGGTTGTGTCAGTGGGTGGCGGACGCAGAGTCTAAAAGGAGTGTGAAAGCCTTGCCCTTCACAGGTGATTGGCTGTTTGGAGGTGAATTAAATACCTGGATTTCAAAGGCTACTGCTGGAAAGTCCACATACCGCCCCTCTGCTGCTCCACTGGCTAGACGTTGTTACACTGGGCCTTCACTGCAGTCCTTTCGGACAGCGCGCTTTAAGGGTAAGGCAAAGGGTGCCTCAAATGCGGCACGAATCTCCAGAGGTAAGTCACGTAAACCTGCCACCACTGGGTCTCAGAACCAGAGCGTCAGCTCTGTCTCCTCAAAACCCCAGTGATCGCAAAAACGCGCTATTTTGAAGACATGGGACTCAAGTTTACAAAGTGGGCGGGTCCCCGGGGACGCGCTCCTCATTCCGCCAATCTGTAAGGGGGATTTGTTTAACTGACATGCAGGCCCCGTGCTGAATGATATAAAGAGGAGGTGGAGCCAGTTTCCCCTCCTCTTTGGCGCCAGGCTGCTTGCAGAGGAAGGGTGACTCGGTGTCCGTAAGTTTATAGTGCGAATGGGGGACGGGGGTTGCCACAGGGACTCTGAGAGGTGCTGGCAATTATGTGCAGGGATCAGAGTCCGTGATCTAGTGGGTAAAGCTGGGCAAAGTGCCTGGGGCTTCCCGCGGTGCCGTCTGAGGCAGTGGCCGCGCTACCGCTCTTGCTTTGAGAAAACACATCAAAGGCAAGAGCGGTAGCGCGGCCACTGCCTCAGACGGCACCGCGGGAAGCCCCAGGCACTTTGCCCAGCTTTACCCACTAGATCACGGAGGACGCCGATCCCTGCACGTGTGGTGCGTTCCCTGTCTGTGTCCCTGTGTCTGCTACGGCCCGGGGGGGGGGGTGGGGAGGGAGGGAGGAGGAGGACGACGACGGTGATTACTGCAGTGTGCCTCAGTGCTCTTACCTGGTGCAGTGTGCCTCAGTGCTCTTACCTGGTGCAGTGTGCCTCAGTGCTCTTACCTGGTGCAGTGTGCCTCAGTGCTCTTACCTGGTGCAGTGTGCCTCAGTGCTCTTACCTGGTGCAGGGTGCCTCAGTGCTCTTACCTGGTACAGGGTGCCTCAGTTTTCTTACCTGGTGCAGTGTGCCTCAGTGCTCTTACCTGGTGCAGTGTGCCTCAGTGCTCTTACCTGGTGCAGTGTGCCTCAGTGCTCTTACCTGGTGCAGGGTGCCTCAGTGCTCTTACCTGGTGCAGGGTGCCTCAGTTTTCTTACCTGGTGCAGGGTGCCTCAGTGCTCTTACCTGGTGCAGTGTGCCTCAGTGCTCTTACCTGGTGCAGTGTGCCTCAATGCTCTTACCTGGTGCAGTGTGCCTCAGTGCTCTTACCTGGTGCAGTGTGTATAACATGCTCTACCGGGCGCATTGTGTATACCGTGCTTTACTGGGCGCATTGTGTATAACGTGCTTTACTGGGCGCATTGTGTATAACGTGCTTTACTGGGCGCATTGTGTATAACGTGCTTTACCGGGCGCATTGTGTATAACGTGCTTTACTGGGCGCATTGTGTATAACGTGCTTTACCGGGCGCATTGTGTATAACGTGCTTTACTGGGCGCATTGTGTATAACGTGCTTTACCGGGCGCATTGTGTATAATGTGCTTTACCGGGCGCATTGTGTATAACGCGCTCTACCGGGCGCATTGTGTATAACGCGCTCTACCGGGCGCATTGTGTATAACGCGCTCTACCGGGCGCAGTGTGTATAACGCGCTCTGCCTGGCGCAGTGTGTATAACGCGCTCTGCCTGGCACAATGTGTATAACGCGCTCTAACTGGCGCAATGTGTATAACGTGCAATAACTGGAGAAATGTGTATAACGTGCTGTACCTGGTGCAATTTGTATAAGTCCTCTACCTGGTGCAAAGTGTATAACGTGCTGTACCTGGTGCAAAGTGTATAACGTGCTGTACCTGGTGCAAAGTGTATAACGTGCTGTACCTGGTGCAAAGAGTATAACGTGCTGTACCTGGTGCAAAGAGTATAACGTGCTGTACCTGGTGCATTGTGTATAACGTGCTGTACCTGGTGCAAAGTGTATAACGTGCTGTATCTGGCGCAATATGTATAAAGTGCTCTACCTGGCGCAGTGTGCATAGGAGGTTCTACCTGGTGCAATGTGTATAAACGGCACTACTGTGTGGTGTAATGTGAATTGGCACTATTATGTGGTCACGCCCCTTCCCCACGAAGCCACGCCCCTAAAATTTTGTGGCGCGCATTCCCTCTGCTTTGCGGTCTGGGAGGTGGGACACCAATTCACTTCCTGCCTAATGCTACACAGCCCAGCAGCATTGTCACCCCCATCACCCCAGCTTGCAACACTTTTGTAGTGTCCAAACAAGATTAAGTTTAAAAGAACCTTCATTCCGATGGGACCCAGAAAAAGACCGGTAGGACCCCAATTTTCAAAAGTGAGGGGTCCCTGGGACCCACTTTTTTTTGGGCTCAGCGCGATCACTGAACCCCCCGCATAACTGTGTCCCTCCGCTCCAAGGGGATCTCAGGGTGGGAGCTCGTCTGAGATCTTCAGCTCCTGCCAGGATCCCTGGGTAAAAGACCTGATCTCCTAGGGCTACAAACTGGAGTTCGACAGCTCTCCGCCTCACAGGTTTTTCAAGTCAGTTTTACCAGCTTCAGAAACCATACACCTCACGCTATGGGAAGCCATTCAAAAGTTAGCTCAGACCCAGGTCATTGTTCCTGTGCCACTTCAGCAACAAGGCGAGGGATACTATTCCAGCCTTTTTGTGGTACCAAAACCGGACGGTTCAGTGAGGCCCATTATGAACCTCAAATCGTTAAACCCATATCTGCGGGTTCTCCGGTTCAAAATGGAGTCTCTGAGAGCAGTGATCTCAGGTCAGGAGAAGGGGGAGATCTTGGTTTCCCAAGGAATAAAGGACGCTTGCCTCCATATTCCGATATGGCCATCTCATTAGGCCTACCTCAGGTTTGCTCTGTTGGAAGAACACTACCAGTTCCAGGCGCTACCCCTCGCCTATCCATGGCCCCAAAGGTCTTCACCAAAGTGATGCCGGAAATGATGTTCCATCTCAGGATTCCGGGCATCCGCATTATCCCCTACCTGGACGATCGGCTGATCAAAGCAAGATCAAAGGAACTACTGCTGGACAGCATCTGCCGCATGACATCCCTGTTTTCACACTACGGTTGGATTCTGGATTTTCAAAAATCCCACCTGAAGCCAACCCAGTGTCTCAGAATGATCCTGGACACGGTGGCTCAAAAGGTCTCCCTTCCTGCAGACAAGGCGAAGGTACTTCAGGAGTTGGTTCGGGCAGTTCTGCATCCAAACAGGGTCTCGGTACATTTTTGCACACGTCTGTTGGGAAAGATGATGGCCTCCTTTGAGGCCATTCAATTTGGCAGATTCCATGCACGAAAATTCCAACTGGATCTCCTGAAAAAGTGGTCGGGTTTGCAGATGCACCAGGTCATACTTCTCTCACCGCAGGCCAGGATTTCTATCGTTGTGGTTGCAACCCTCCAACCTTTTGGAGGGGCGGAGCTTCGGGATCCAAAATTGGATGATCTTGACCATGGACGGGAGTCTTCGGGGCTGGGGAGCTGTCACCCAAGGGGACCAGTTTCAGGGCAGGTGGTCAAGCATCGAAGCCTGCCTTCCTATAAACATATTGAAACTCAGAGCGATATAAAATGCTCTGCTGCAGGCTTCTCATCTGCTACAAGGTCAAGCCATTCAAGTTCAATCAGACAATGCCTCGGCAGTGGCTTAAGTCAATCGGCAAGGTGGGACGAAGAGCGGGGCCTGCATGCAGGAGGTATCATAGATTCTCCTCTGGGTCGAAAGGAATGGAAGGGCGGTATCGGCCATATTCATTCCAGCAGTAGACAACTGAGAGGCGGACTTCCTAAGTCGTCACAACCTACACCCAGGAGAGTGGGGTCTCCACCCACAGGTATTCCGACTGATAACAGATCGGTGAGGCTGTCTGCAGATCGATCTGATGGCCTCTCGGCTCAACAACAAGCTTCAGTGCTATTGTTCCAGGATGAGGGACCCTCTGGCAGCGGCAGTGGATGCGCTGACAACAGCATGGGTTTACCGGCTGGTGTACGTGTTTCCTCAGATTCCATTGCATCCCAGGGTTCTAAAAAGAATCAGAAGAGAGGGAGTTCAGGCAATTCTCATTGCCCCCGACTGGCCTCGAAGGGTTCTTCTGGCCAAGGTAATAGAAGACCCCTGGCCCCTGACACTTCGGGAGGTTTTTCTTCTGCAAGGACCATTCGTCTACCTGGACTTACTGCGGCTTCGTTTAACGGCATGGCGGTTGAGCGGAACCTTCTAGCTGAGTAGGGAATTCAGGGTAAGGTTATTGCAACCATGATTCAGGCCAGGAAAGCTGTCACGTCAAAGCATTACCACCATATCTGGAAACAATACATCTCCTGGTGTAAGGGCCAAAAATATCCACCTGCGGATTTCAACCTGGGGTGCTTTTTGCGTTTCTTACAGGCTGGTGTGGATATGGGCCTAATGTTGGGCTCTATTAAGGTTCAGATCTCGGCCTTGTCCATTTTCTTTCAGAAGAAATTGGCTGCTTTTCCTGAGGTACAGACATTCCTGCAGGGTGTCCTTCACATCCAGCCTCCTTTTGTGCCACCCATGGCACCTTGGGATCTACACGTGGTTCTGACCTTTCTACAGTCTTCTTGGTTTGAACCTCTGATGTCGGTAGCGGACAAGTACCTTACATGGAAGACTGTCATGCTCCTTGCCTTGGCTTCCACTAGGCAAGTTTCAGAACTTGGCGCTTTGTTCTGTAGGAGTCCCTACCTGGTCTTTCATGAGGACAGAGCAGAACTCGGGTCTCGACAACAGTTCATGTCTAAGGTTTCTGCATTCCACCTAAATCAGCCTATTGTGGTTCCGGCGGCTTCGGCCACTTCCTCAATTCCTGAGTCCTGTATGGGGTGTGAGCCCTGAGGATTTACGTCAAGAGGACTGCTGCCGTCCGAAAATCAGATTCCCTCTTTGTGCTGTATGATGCTTACAAAAAGGGTTGTCCTGCTTCAAAGCAATCTATTGCCCGTTGGATTAGGCTTACTATTCAACAAGCCTTCGCCTTGGCGGCCTTGCCTATTTCTCGGTGTGTCAATGCCCACTTTACCAGGTTTGTGGGTTCTTCCTGGGCGGCTGCCCATGGTGTCTCGGCCTTGCGACCGTGCCGGGCTCCTACCTGGTCAGGGACAAACACGTTTGTAACATTTTACAGGTTTGATTCCCTGGCTACAGAGGATGTCCAGTTTGGATGTACGGCGCTGCAGGCGTGTCAGCATGTTCCCACCCGTTCTGGGAGCTTTGGGATGTCCCCATCGTACTAAGTGTTCCCAGTATCCCTTATGGATGATAGAGAAAAGAGGATTTTAATTACCTACCAGTAAATCCTTTTCTCGTAGTCCATAAGGGATACTGGGCGCCTGCCTCTGTGCTTCGCCTTCCTGCAAGTTCTTGTTCTTGTGGGGAGTTGGTTTTCTGGTTTCACTAGCTGTTGCTAGTGTGTTTGTTCTGCTGTGTGCTGGTTCGGTAATCTCACCATTAGTTGTCTTGTCATGTTTACTCCTCTCAAATATGTCCATCTCCTTTGGGCACAGTTTTCCTATACTGAGCTGTGAGGGAGGGCATGGAGGGGAGGAGCCAGCACACCCTACTAAAGAAATTTTAAGTGCACTGGCTCCTTTGGACCCCATCTATATCCCATCGTACTAAGTGTCCCCAGTATCCCTTATGGACTACTTATGGAGAAAATGATTTACCGGTGGGTAATTTCAATCCTCTTATCTCTTCCCATAAAACAAAACCATTTTTGTACGTGAGCACATTATAAGATCTTGGATTTAGCAAGGAATGCGCTGATCTTCCAGCTCCTTTATGTAAATATGCTAATTGTGTAGCCCTTTAAGCTTTGCCACCTGAAAACTTGATTCTGGGTCATATGTGATGTGGTCGCAATGGAGGCCATCTACAGCGAACAGAATTCTAATGCGACTGCATGCTGCATCCTGACTAGTACAAATCTATGTGATCACACCAACTGTGGGAGCAGCCACCTGTAGCACTTAGACCTACCTTGTAGTGTTCCTTCTAGGCTGTTTCAGCAGGGTGCTGCACCCTGCCCATTTTTGAAATGTGAAAAAGCACCCTGCCCTTTTTCAGTGCACCCTGCAGGACCATAAATCGCCCCCTTGTATACAGAATGTAACAGTCAGAGTGCATGTTACATTGTTGTCGTCTACTCCTTGCCCACCTCTGAAATTGGAACACAATTTCTATCCTTTAGCCAACTGGATGGCAGAGGAGGCACTGTAAATAACACAGCACTCTGATAAAGAGGGAAAGAACAGGGTAAGCAGTGAGCATGTACTGCTTACAGTATTTCCCTAGTGGAACAGACTTTTTTTTTTTTTTTTCCTATATATTTTAACCAATTGTTTAACTTTTCTGTTTTATAACACATACGGATTATAACTACTTCAGCACTGGAAAAGACATGTATATTATCTATTTATGTATATGCTATAGCCGATCTTTCAAGAAGACTGGACATATACAGTGTGTTTCTCAGTACAGATGTGATGTTAGGTGTCTTACATGTATGCATAGGTATATGATTTACTAAGGGCAAAATGTATGTACAAAAACTATAAACATATGCGCTATGCTTTGTGCGCAAAGCGTCACATCAAAAATGTGCCCCTCAAAATAAAAATGTGCCCTCTTCAATGCTCAGCACCCTGCCCTAAAAAAATCCTAGAGTGAACACTAACCTTGTGTGGTCGCATGTTTCAGAATAGGTAGTAAGTAAACTACTCACCCATGATGTGCCCAAGGAATGTTTTTTTTTCTTTTCTTTTTCTATATGAGCGTCCAGATACCACCCAGTAACAAGCATTAAGAACCATTAAGAGATTGAGTTGTGTATGAGACAGAATCTCTTGTAATTTCATAAGGACGCATGCGCAGTTTGTAAAAATAACTGTGTGCAGCTACTTTCAAACTTGTGTGTGACTTATACCCCTTTTACACCACCTGAAATATCCTGGGATTTTGCACGGGAGTGCGCAAAATCCCAGGACTGCAGGTGGTGTAAAAGGGTCACCCCGGGTCCACTTTCCCGCAGGGTTGGACACAGGTAAGACCCTGGAAAGAGGCGGTGTAAATGGGTAAGCCAGGTCAACCGACCCGGCACCCATTTACAGCATGGCAAACCTCCCGTACTGCAGTGTCCGGCAGGCGGTCGGGAGGGTGGGGGTCACGGCGCACGCTGTCTATGCAGACAGCGGCGCCGTGCTGGTTGCCATGCTGCGGCTGGAGACATGGCACATGCTATCTATGCAGACAGCAGCACCATGTCTGGTTCCTGGAAGCGCCGGAGGCTGGGGGCAGCACAGCAGCTTCCAGATTGCTGTGCTTGCCCCTGGCGAGACGCTCCGGAGTCCCGATCTGCAGTGTGGACCGGCGCTTGGAGATGACATAATCTCTAAGAGCCGGCCCACAAGACACTGCACCTGGGTGCAGTGTAAACAGTGCCGATCCGGGAATATCCCGGATCGGCACTGCTGTGAAATGGGGGGAGTCCCGGGTCTGACCCGGCTTGGAACCGTGTTCCAAATCCTGAGTCAGACCCAGGATAATTAAAATATTTGTCATATAAATATTTGTAAGGCTGCAGTTCTTAATTCTAAAGTTGTAAAAAGAATAAATGAGCCTTATTGTAAAGAAAGTTTGCATTGATTATTGGCTGTGCCAATAGGTACAGTCAGACATACTTACAATTCCTCTTGAGCAAGTCTATCAAATTCAAACTGGCTTAAGTGTGGACATGAATCTATGGTTTCACAAACCTGTCAAATTAGGTGTAGCTGTGCATGTACAGATGCATTGTGCTTCCACTCCATCTTCATTGAAAATCACAGAATATTAATAAATATCACCAGTTTCAACCTGACATGATACAAGCACAGTAAAAAGTTAGTTTACACTGGCAGAAAATGCAGTTACTATACATGGTTATAAGAAAACAATCATATTCCCTATTTCTCTAACGTCCTAAGTGGATGCTGGGACTCCGTAAGGACCATGGGGAATAGCGGCTCCGCAGTAGACAGGGCACAAAATAAAAGCTTGAGATATCAGGTGGTGTGCACTGGCTCCTCCCCCTATGACCCTCCTCCAAGCCAGTTAGATTTTTGTGCCCGGCCGAGAAGGGTGCAAACTAGGTAGCTCTCCAGAGCTGCTTAGAATAAAAGTTTAGTTAGGTTTTTTTATTTTCAGTGAGTCCTGCTGGCAACAGGCTCACTGCATCGTGGGACTAAGGGGAGAAGAAGCGAACTCACCTGAGTGCAGAGTGGATTGGGCTTCTTAGGCTACTGGACGTTAGCTCCAGAGGGACGATCACAGGTTCAGCCTGGATGGGTCACCGGAGCCGCGCCGCCGTCCCCCTTACAGAGCCAGAAGAGACGAAGGTCCGGTGAAAGCGGCGGCAGAAGACATCCTGTCTTCAAGACTAAGGTAGCGCACAGCACCGCAGCTGTGCGCCATTGCTCTCAGCACACTTCACACTCCGGTCACTGAGGGTGCAGGGCGCTGGGGGGGAGCGCCCTGAGACGCAATATAACACACATATACCTTAGCTGGCAAAAGGAATACATCACATATAGCTCCAGGGCTATATGGATGTATTTTTTCCCCTGCCATTTTACACAAAAAAGCGGGAGTTAAGGACGTCGTGAAGGGGCGGGGCCTATCTCCTCAGCACACTGGCGCCATTATTCCCTCACAGCTCCGCTGGAAGGACGGCTCCCTGATTCTCCCCTGCAGTACTGCATCTGATTCAGGGTAAAAAAGAGAAGGGGGGGCATTTTGGCAGCAAATAACTAGATTAACAGCAGCTATAAGGGATTAACATTTATATAAGGTTATCCCTGTATATATATAGCGCTGGGTGTGTGCTGGCAGACTCTCCCTCTGTCTCTCCAAAGGGCTAAGTGGGGTCCTGTCCTCTATCAGAGCATTCCCGGTGTGTGTGCTGTGTGTCGGTACGCGTGTGTCGACATGTATGAGGAGGAAAATGAGATGGAGGCGGAGCAGTTGCCTGTGTTAGTGATGTCACCCCCTAGGGAGTCGACACCTGACTGGATGATTGTGTTTAAGCAATTAAGTGATAATGTCAGCAATTTACAAAAAACTGTTGACGACATGAGAAAGCCGGCAAATCAATTAGTGCCTGTTCAGGCGTCTCAGACACCCTCAGGGGCCCTAAAACGGCCGCTACCTCAGTGGGTCGACACGGATCAAGATACAGATACTGAATCTAGTGTCGACGGTGACGAGACAAACGTAATGTCCAGTAGGGCCACACGTTACATGATCACGGCAATGAAAGAGGCATTGAACCTTTCTGACACTACAAATACCTCAAAGGCGGGTATTATGTGGGGTGTGAAAAAACTGCCAATAGTTTTTCCTGAGTCTGAGGAAATAAATGAGGTGTGTGATAAAGCGTGGGTTTCCCCCGATAAAAAACAGCTAATTTCTAATAAGTTATTAGCACTATACCCTTTCCCGCCAGAGGTTAGGGCACGGTGGGAAACACCCCCTAGGGTAGATAAGGCGCTCACACGTTTATCTAAACAAGTAGCGTTACCGTCCCCTGATACGGCCACCCTCAAAGAACCAGCTGATAGGAGGCTGGAAAATATCCTGAAAAGTATATACACACATACTGGTGTTATACTGCGACCAGCAATCGCATCAGCCTGGATGTGCAGTGCTGGAGTCGCATGGGCGGATTCCCTGACTGAGAATATTGATACCCTGGATAGGGACAATATTCTGTTAACTATAGAACATTTAAAGGATGCATTGCTATATATGCGTGATGCGCAGAGGGATATTTGTACCCTGGCATCAAGAGTAAGCGCAATGTCCATCTCTGCCAGAAGAGCATTATGGACCAGACAGTGGTCAGGGGACGCAGATTCCAAACGGCACATGGAAGTATTGCCGTATAAGGGGGAGGAGTTATTTGGGGCTGGTCTAACAGACCTGGTGGCCACGGCAACGGCTGGAAAATCCACCTTTTTACCCCAGGTTACTTCACATCAACAGAAAAAGACACAGTCTTTTCAAACTCAGTCCTTTCGTTCCCATAAGTACAAGCGAGCAAAAGGTCACTCTTTTCTGCCCAAGGGCAGAGGAAGAGGAAAAAGGCAGCACCATGCAGCCGCTTCCCAGGAGCAGAAGCCCTCCCCTGCTTCTGCCAAGTCTTCAGCATGACGCTGGGGCTTTACAAGCAGACTCAGACACGGTGGGGGCCCGTCTCAAGAATTTCAACGCGCAGTGGGCTCACTCGCAAGTGGATCCCTGGATTCTACAGGTAGTATCACAGGGGTACAAACTGGAATTCGAGGCGTTTCCTCCTCATCGGTTCCTGAAGTCTGCTTTACCAAAGTCTCCCTCCGACAGGGAGGCAGTTCTGGAAGCCATTCACAAGCTGTACTCCCAGCAGGTGATAATCAAGGTACCCCTCTTACAACAAGGGAAGGGGTATTATTCCACACTATTTGTGGTACCGAAGCCGGACGGCTCGGTGAGACCAATATTAAATCTAAAATCTTTGAACACTTACATAAAAAGGTTCAAATTCAAGATGGAGTCACTCAGAGCGGTGATAGCGAACCTGGAAGAGGGGGACTATATGGTGTCGCTGGACATCAAGGATGCTTATCTCCACGTCCCAATATATCCTTCTCACCAAGGGTACCTCAGGTTTGTAGTACAAAACTGTCATTATCAGTTTCAGACGCTGCCGTTTGGATTGTCCACGGCGCCTCGGGTCTTTACCAAGGTAATGGCCGAAATGATGATTCTTCTACGAAGAAAAGGCATCTTAATTATCCCTTACTTGGACGATCTCCTGATAAGGGCAAGAACCAAGGAACAGTTAGAAGTCGGAGTGGCACTATCTCAGGTAGTGGTAAGTCAGCACGGATGGATTCTAAATATTCCAAAATCGCAGCTGATTCCAACGACACGTCTACTGTTCTTAGGAATGATTCTGGACACAGTCCAGAAGAAGGTGTTTCTCCCGGAGGAGAAGGCCAGGGAGTTATCCGAGCTAGTCAGGAACCTCCTAAAACCAGGACAGGTCTCAGTGCATCAGTGCACAAGGGTCCTGGGAAAAATGGTGGCTTCTTACGAAGCGATTCCATTCGGAAGATTCCATGCAAGAACTTTTCAGTGGGATCTACTGGAAAAATGGTCCGGATCGCATCTTCAGATGCATCAACGGATAACCCTGTCGCCAAGGACAAGGGTGTCTCTCCTGTGGTGGCTTCAGAGGGCTCATCTACTAGAGGGCCGCAGATTTGGCATTCAGGATTGGATCCTGGTAACCACGGATGCCAGCCTGAGAGGCTGGGGAGCAGTCACACAGGGAAGGAATTTCCAGGGCTTGTGGTCAAGCATGGAAACATCTCTTCATATAAACATTCTAGAACTAAGGGCCATTTACAATGCCTTAATTCAAGCAAAACCTCTGCTTCAGGGTCAGGCGGTGTTGATCCAGTCGGACAACATCACGTCAGTCGCCCACATAAACAGACAGGGCGGCACGAGAAGCAGGAGGGCAATGGCAGAAACTGCAAGGATTCTTCGCTGGGCGGAAAATCATGTGATAGCACTGTCAGCAGTGTTCATTCCGGGAGTGGACAACTGGGAAGCAGACTTCCTCAGCAGACACGACCTTCACCCGGGAGAGTGGGGACTTCACCCAGAAGTCTTCCACCAAATTGTAAAAGACCAAAGGTGGACATGATGGCGTCACGTCTAAACAAAAAACTGGACAGATATTGCGCCAGGTCAAGGGACCCTCAGGCAATAGCAGTGGACGCTCTGGTAACGCCGTGGGTGTACCAGTCAGTGTATGTATTCCCTCCTCTGCCCCTCATACCGAAAGTATTGAGAATCATAAGAAGGAGAGGAGTAAGAACTATACTCGTGGTTCCGGATTGGCCAAGAAGGTCTTGGTACCCGGAACTTCAAGAGATGCTCACGGACGAACCGTGGCCTCTACCTCTAAGACAGGACCTGCTACTGCAGGGGCCTTGTCTGTTCCAAGACTTACCGCGGCTGCGTTTGACGGCATGGCGGTTGAACGCCGGATCCTGAAGGACAAGGGCATTCCAGAAGAAGTCATCCCTACTCTGGTAAAAGCCAGAAAGGAAGTAACCGCAAAACATTATCACCGCATTTGGCGTAAATATGTTGCGTGGTGTGAGGCCAAGAAGGCCCCTACACAGGAATTTCAACTGGGTCGTTTCTTGCATTTCCTGCAAACAGGACTGTCTATGGGCCTAAAATTAGGGTCCATTAAGGTTCAAATTTCGGCCCTGTCGATATTCTTCCAGAAAGAACTGGCTTCAGTACCTGAAGTTCAGACATTTGTGAAAGGGGTGCTGCACATACAGCCTCCTTTTGTGCCTCCAGTGGCACCTTGGGATCTCAATGTTGTGTTGAGATTTCTAAAATCACACTGGTTTGAACCATTGTCTACGGTAGATTTAAAATATCTCACGTGGAAGGTGTCGATGCTGTTGGCCTTGGCTTCAGCTAGGCGTGTGTCAGAATTGGCGGCTTTATCATGTAAAAGCCCTTACCTAAATTTTCATTCTGACAGGGCGGAATTGAGGACTCGTCCTCAATTTCTACCTAAGGTGGTTTCTGCATTTCACATGAACCAACCTATTGTGGTACCTGCGGCTTCTAGGGACTTAGAGGACTCTAAGTTGCTGGACGTTGTCAGGGCCTTGAAAATATATGTTTCCAGGACGGCTGGAGTCAGGAAAACTGACTCGCTGTTTATCCTGTATGCACCCAACAAGCTGGGTGCTCCTGCTTCAAAGCAGACGATTGCTCGTTGGATTTGTAGTACAATTCAGCTTGCACATTCCGTGGCAGGATTGCCACAGCCAAAATCAGTAAAAGCCCATTCCACAAGGAAAGTGGGCTCATCTTGGGCGGCTGCCCGAGGGGTCTCGGCTTTACAACTTTGCCGAGCAGCTACTTGGTCAGGGGCAAACACGTTTGCTAAATTCTACAAATTTGATACCCTGGCTGAGGAGGACCTGGAGTTCTCTCATTCGGTGCTGCAGAGTCATCCGCACTCTCCCGCCCGTTTGGGAGCTTTGGTATAATCCCCATGGTCCTTACGGAGTCCCAGCATCCACTTAGGACGTTAGAGAAAATAAGATTTTACTTACCGATAAATCTATTTCTCGTAGTCCGTAGTGGATGCTGGGCGCCCATCCCTAGTGCGGATTGTCTGCAATACTTGTATATAGTTATTGTTACAAAAAATTCGGGTTATTATTGTTGAGCCATCTTTTCAGAGGCTCCTTTAAATTTATCATACTGTTATCTGGGTTCAGATCACGAGTTGTACGGTGTGATTGGTGTGGCTGGTATGAGTCTTACCCGGGATTCAATATCCTTCCTTATTATGTACGCTCGTCCGGGCACAGTATCCTAACTGGCTTGGAGGAGGGTCATAGGGGGAGGAGCCAGTGCACACCACCTGATATCTCAAGCTTTTATTTTGTGCCCTGTCTCCTGCGGAGCCGCTATTCCCCATGGTCCTTACGGAGTCCCAGCATCCACTACGGACTACGAGAAATAGATTTATCGGTAAGTAAAATCTTATTATTTATTGCCAGCGCCGTAACTAGGTGTGTGCAGAAGGGGCATTGCCCACAGCGCACACCTAGTTAGAGCGCATTTTCCCCCTGCGCTCCCGCGCCCTCTCTTGGCCCCTGTGTAGGCGATGGAGAGACCATGGGGAAGTGACCCGCTCTGAAGCTGCTGCGGCCGGAGGAGAGCCGCTTCCGCCGGGGGGGGGGGGGGAGCCACTGCCACCTGGAGAGAGCCGCTGCCTCCGTTATCCACTGCTGCCGGGGAAGAGCCGCTGCCTCCAGGTAAGCCGCTTCCGCTGGGGGGAGAGCCGCTGCCACCAGGAGAGAAGCGCTGCTGCGGGGGAAGAGCTGCTGCCGCCGGGAGGGAGTCGCTGCTGCGGGAAGGGGGGGGGCACTTGCACCGGGTGAGAGAGCTCAGCCACTCCGCTACAGATGTGGTTGAAAATAAAAAGTGGTCGCTGTCTGCCATAATGTGTAATAAGGGGACGCTGTCTGCTGTAATGTGTAAGAAGGGGACGCTGTCTGCCGTAATGTGTAAGAAGGGGACGCTGTCTGCCGTAATGTGTAAGAAGGGGACGCTGTCTGCCGTAATGTGTAAGAAGGGGACGCTGTCTGCCGTAATGTGTAAGAAGGGGACGCTGTCTGCCGTAATGAGTAAGAAGGGGACGCTGTCTGCCGTAATGTGTAAGAAGGGGACGCTGTCTGCCGTAATGTGTAAAAAAGGGACGCTGTCTGCTGTAATGTGTAAAAAAGGAGAATCTGTCCGCCATAATGTGTAAAAGGGTCTCTACCTGGTGTAGTGGCGCTACTGTGCGGCGCAATTTGAATAATGGAGACTACTGTGCACCGTTATATGAATTGGTATTATTTTGTGGCCACACCCCTTCCCCATGAAGCCACGCCTCTATATTTTTGCGCACGCCTACGGCGCGTACTGCCCCTGTTTTGCATGGGTGGGTGGGCGCCAATGCCGTTTCTTGCACACAGCGCTAAAATGTCTAGTTACGGCACTATTTATTGCATGTGTAACCATCTACTTTATTTTATGAGTGACCAAAGCAAAGAAAACACCAACCAAAAGTCTATAGCATTTGCTTGTGGGGGTTTTTTTTAAACTGTGTAATATTTTAATAGTGGTCACATGTTTTCTATTTATCTGAGACTCTTTATGCATTATCCCGTTTACTAATTTCCTCACAAATGCATCAATCAGGTTTAAGTGCTATAACTTTTATGTAGCAGATGTAGGTTTATACCATGCTTTCAGTATACTTCCTCAGGTACACAGAACTAGGAGCAATGTTTATATATCTGCTTTATGTTCTGCTTTTGGAGTGTAGAATAGAAAATAGTGACCATTTTTATTTCTCTTACGTCCTAGAGCAGGCTTTTTCAACCAGTGTGCCGTGGCACACTAGTGTGCCGCGACCAGTTGCAAGGTGTGCCGCGGAGCCAGAGCAGTTTCCTGCACCTTCAGAATGAACTGTTGGCCCGGGCTCTTCTTAGAGGATCAGTTTTGCTCCGGCCATGATCTATGCCTTGAAAACGATGTGATATCATAGGTCACAGCCGCGTCTTATCACCCAGCCAGCCCACCCGCCTGCATACACATCTTCCAGTTCCCGCCTGCATACACAGCTTTCCTTGCCCACCCACATCCACACCTGCCCGACTGCCCGCTGCTCAGTATTCGCAGAACTCCACTATGAACAACCCCCGCCACTGAGGGACAGGGAGGAGGACAGCTGAGAATTTGTTATTTTATTTCTCCTGTGGGGAACAATAGGATTTCAATAGAATTTATGTGGGGAGAATAAGGATCTATGGGGTGAACAATGTGAATAATTCATGTGGGGAGCAACATTATTTATGTGGGGAGCAATGTGATTGTTTTTTCTGTGTAGGCCAATGTATGTGTGGATTTATTTATTTTTTTACTGTGAGGGCCAATGTGTGTTTTTGTTTTTACCTGTGGGGAACTGATGGTGTGCCTTGGCAATTTTAAAATATTGTTTGGTGTGCCGCGAGTAAAAAAAAGGTTGAAAATCACTGTCCTAGAGGATGCTGGGGACTCCGTAAGGACCATGGGGTATAGACGGGCTCCGCAGGAGACATGGGCACTCTAAAGACGTTAGAATGGGTGTGCACTGGCTCCTCCCTCTATGCCCCTCCTCCAGACCTCAGTTAGATCCTGTGCCCAGAGGAGCCTGGATGCACTGCAGGGGAGCTCTACTGAGTTTCTCTGAAAAAAGACTTTTTGTTTGTTTTTTTATTTTCAGGGAGCACTGCTGGCAACAGGCTCCCTGCATCGTGGGACTGAGGGGAGAGAAGCAGACCTACTTTAAATGATAGGCTCTGCTTCTTAGGCTACTGGACACCATTAGCTCCAGAGGGTCGGAACGCAGGTCTCACCCTCGCCGTTCGTCCCAGAGCCGCGCCGCCGTCCTCCTCACAGAGCCAGAAGATTGAAGCCGGGTGAGTATTGAGAAGAAAAGAGGACTTCAAAGGCGGCAGAAGACATCAGATCTTCACTGAGGTAACGCGCAGCGGTAACGCTGCGTGCCATTGCTCCCACACATACACACACAGCGGGCACTGTAAGGGTGCAGGGCGCAGGGGGGGCGCCCTGGGCAGCAATATAAACCTCAAGGGACACTGGCATTTGGATTATATACTGCGGAGGCGGTATATTAAAACCCCCCCCGCCAGTATAAATAATTTGAGCGGGACCAAAGCCCGCCGCTGAGGGGGCGGGACTTGATCCTCCAGCACCAACTAGCGCCATTTTCTCCACAGCACACGGCAGAGAAGCTGGCTCCCCGGACTCTCCCCTGCTGAACACGGTTACAGAGGGCAAAACAGAGGGGGGGAGGGGGGCACATTAATTGGTACAGTGAGTGTTATTGTATATATTTCTGTAAAAGCGCTGTACTAGCTGGGATTTTATTCCAGTGTCCGGTGGCGCTGGGTGTGTGCTGGCATACTCTCTGTCTGTCTCTCCAAAGGGCCTTATTGGGGGACTGTCTCCATATAGATATATCCCTGAGTGTGTGGGGGTGTCGGTACGCGTGTGTCGGCATGTCTTAAGCGGAAGGCTCATCTAGGGAGGAGGTGGAGCAGATGATTGTGGTGTCTCCGTCGGCAACGCCGACACCTGATTGGTTGGATATGTGGAATGTTTTAAATGCAAATGTGTCTTTATTACATTAGAGATTGGACAAAGCAGAGTCCAGGGATAAAACAGGGAGTCAATCCATGGCTTTGACTGTGTCACAGGGCCCTTCTGGGTCTCAGAAACGTCCACTGTCCCAAGTAGCAGACACTGATACCGACACGGATTCTGACTCCAGTGTCGACTACGATGATGCGAGGTTACACCCAAGGGTGGCCAAAAGTATTCATTATATGATTATTGCAATAAAAGATGTTTTGCATATCACAGATGACCCCTCTGTCCCTGACACGAGGGTATGCATGTTTAAGGAAAAGAAACCTGAGGTAACTTTTCCCCCATCTCATGAGCTGAATGAGTTATTTGAAAAGGCTTGGGAAACTCCAGACAAGAAACTGCATTTTCCCAAGAGAATTCTTATGGCGTATCCTTTCCCGGCACAGGACAGGTTACGGTGGGAATCCTCACCCAAGGTGGTCAAGGCTTTAACGCGCTTGTCCAAAAAGGTGGCGCTACCATCCCCAGACACGGCAGCCTTCAAGGATCCTGCGGATCGCAGGCAGGAGACGGGTTCACTACGGCTGGCCGGCGGTCGGGCTCCCGGCGACCAGCATACCGGCGCCGGGAGGCCGACCGCCGGCTTACCGACAGTGTGGCGAGCGCAAATGAGCCCCTTGCGGGCTCGCTGCGCTCGCCACGCTACGGGCACGGTGGCGCGCTACGCGCGCCACACTATTTTATTCTCCCTCTATGGGGGTCGTGGACCCCCACGAGGGAAAATAAGTGTCGGTATGCCGGCTGTCGGGCTCCCGGCGCCGGTATACTGAGCGCCGGGAGCCCGACCGCCGGCATACAGAAGACCACCCGCAGGAGACTACCTTAAAATCAATTTATACACATACGGGTGCCTTGCTCAGACCGGCAATAGCGTCGGCTTGGGTTTGTAGCGCCGTAGCAGCTTAGATGGATACCTTGTCAGCTGACATTGATACCCTAGATAGGGATACCATTTTATTGACCTTAGCTCACATTACAGACGCAGTCTTATATATGAGAGACGCTCAGAGAGACGTTGGGCTGCTGGGTTCGAAAGCCAACGCCATGGCGATTTCTGCTAGGCAAGCCCTGTGGACCCGCCAATGGACGGGTGATGCCGATTCAAAGAGGCATATGGAAGATTTGCCTTACAAGGGTGAGGTTTTATTTGGGGAAGGTCTCGCGGACCTGGTTTCCACAGCTACCGCGGGTAAATCGACTTTTTTACCTTGTGTCCCCGCAGCAAAAGAAAACACCACAATATCAGATGCAGTCCTTTCGGTCGCATAAGTCTAGAAGAGGTCGGGGCTCTTCCTTCCTCGCCAGAGGTAAGGGTAGAGGGAAAAGAATGCCTGCTACGGCTAGTTCCCAGGAGCAGAAGTCCTTCCCGGCTTCTACTAAATCCACCGCATGACGCTGGGGCTCCTCTGAGGGAGTCCGCGCTGGTGGGGGCACGTCTTTGACTCTTCAGCCACGTCTGGGTTCAGTCAGACGTGGATCCTTGGGCAATGGAAATTGTATCCCAAGGCTACAAGCTGGAATTCTAAGATGTGCCTCCTCGCCGATTTTTCAAATCGGCTTTACCAGCTTCTTCCCCAGAAAAGGAGATAGTTTTAGCTGCAATCCAAAAACTGTGTCAACAACAAGTGGTTGTCGAGGTTCCCCTAGTTCAACAGGGGAATGGGTACTATTCAACCCTATTTGTGGTCCCGAAACCGGATGGCTCGGTCAGACCCATTCTAAATTTAAAATCCCTAAACCTGTACTTGAAAAAGTTCAAATTCAAGATGGAATCGCTCCGGGCAGTTATCTCCAGCCTGGAAGGGGGAAATTTTATGGTGTCACTAGACATGAAGGATGCATACCTTCATGTCCCCAATTATCCCCTCATCAGGCGTACCTGAGATTCGCTGTACAGGACTGTCATTACCAGTTTCAGACGTTGCCGTTTGGGCTTTCCGCGGCCCCGAGGATTTTCACCAAGGTAATGGCGGAAATGATGGTGCTCCTGCGCAGGCAGGAAGTCACAATTATCCCATACTTGGATGATCTCCTGATAAAAGCAAGATCGAGAGATCAGTTGCTAAAAAGCGTGTCGCTCTCCCTGAGAGTGCTGCAGCACCATGGCTGGATTCTAAATCTACCAAAGTCGCAGTTGGTTCCAACGACTCTGCTATCTTTCTTAGGCATGATTCTGGACACGGAACAAAAGAGGGTTTTTCTCCCAATGGAAAAAGCCCAGGAACTCCAGAACATGGTCAGAGACCTATTAAAACCGAAAAGAGTGTCAGTCCATCAATGCACTCGAGTACTGGGAAAAATGGTGGCAACCTACGAGGCCATCCCCTTCGGCAGGTTTCATGCGAGGACATTTCAGTGGGACCTTCTGGACAAGTGGTCCGGGTCCCATCTTCAAATTCACCAGAAAATAAGCCTGTCCCCCAGGGCCAGGGTGTCTCTCCTGTGGTGGCTGCAGAGTGCTCATCTTCTAGAGGGTCGCAGGTTCGGCATTCAAGACTGGGTTCTGGTGACCACTGATGCGAGCCTCCGAGGATGGGGAGCAGTCACACAAGGAAGAAATTTTCAGGGAACATGGTCAAGCCAGGAGGCTTGTCTGCACATCAACATACTGGAATTAAGGGCCATATACAACGGCCTACGACAAGCGGAGAATCTTCTTCGCGAACTACCGGTTCTGATTCAATCGGACAATGGCCCTCATTCCGAGTTGTTTGCTCTGTAATTTTCTTCGCATCGCAGTGATTTTCCGCTAATTGCGCATGCGCAATGTTCGCACTGCGACTGCGCCAAGTAAATTTACTATGCAGTTAGGTATTTTACTCACGGCATTACAAGGTTTTTTCTTCGTTCTGGTGATCGTAATGTGATTGACAGGAAGTGAGTGTTTCTGGGCGGAAACTGGCCGTTTTATGGGTGTGTGTGAAAAAACGCTGCCGTTTCTGGGAAAAACGCGGGAGTGTCTGAAGAAACGGGGGAGTGTCTGGGCGAACGCTGGGAGTATTTGTGACGTCAAACCAGGAACGAAACTGACTGAACTGATCGCAGTTGCCGAATAAGTGTGGAGCTACTCTGCTAATCTTTCGTTCGCAATTTTACTATGCTAAGATTCACTCCCAGTAGGCGGCGGCTTAGCGTGTGCAAAGCTGCTAAAAGCAGCTTGCGAGCGAACAACTCGGAATGACCACCAATGTCACAGCCGTGGCTCATGTAAACCGCCAAGGCGGGACGAAGAGCAGAGTGGCAATGGCGGAAGCCACACTGATTCTGCGCTGGGCGGAAAATCACGTAAGCGCTCTGTCAGCAGTCTTCATTCCGGGAGTGGACAACTGGGAAGCAGACTTCCCCAGCAGACACGATCTCCATCCAGGAGAGTGGGGACTTCATCAAGAAGTTTTTGCGGAGATAACAAGTCTTTGGGGGCTTCCTCAAATAGACATGATGGCGTCACGCCTCAACAAGAAGCTTCGGAGGTATTGTGCCAGGTCAAGGGACCCTCAGGTAGTAGCGGTAGACGCCCTGTTGACACCATGGGTGTTTCAGTCGGTCTATGTATTCCCTCCTCTTCCTCTCATCTCCAAAATATTGAGAATCATAAGAAGAAAAAGAGTGCAGACAATACTCATTGTTCCAGATTGGCCTAGAAGGGCCTGGTAATCAGATCTTCAGGAGATGCTCACAGAAGATCCATGGCCTCTTCCACTCAGGGAGGACCTGTTGCAGCAGGGGCCCTGTGTGTTGCAAGACTTACCGCGGTTACGTTTGACGGCATGGCGGTTGAACACCGAATCTTAGCTGGAAAAGGGATTCCGGAAGAAGTCATCCCTACTCTGATAAGGGCTAGGAAGGAGGTGAGGGCGAAACATTATCACCGTATCTGGAGGAAGTATGTTTCTTGGTGTGAAGCCAAGAATGCTCCTACGGAAGATTTCCACCTGGGCCGTTTTCTCCACTTTTTACAGACAGGAGTGGATATGGGCCTGAAGTTAGGCTACATTAAGGTACAGATTTCGGCCCTATCTATAGTCTTTCAGAAGGAATTGGCTTCTCTCCCAGAAGTCCAGACTTTTGTAAAGGGAGTGCTGCACATCCAGCATCCTTTTGTGCCCCCTGTGGCACCATGGGACC
This sequence comes from Pseudophryne corroboree, assembly GCF_028390025.1. Classification (NCBI taxonomy): domain Eukaryota; kingdom Metazoa; phylum Chordata; class Amphibia; order Anura; family Myobatrachidae; genus Pseudophryne; species Pseudophryne corroboree. Next base: position 733,443,911 of record NC_086447.1, read on the forward strand.
TTAACATGGTGTTACAGTTCCTTAAGTCACACTGGTTTGAACCTCTTCAAACAGTGGAGTTGAAATTTCTCACTTGGAAAGTGGTCATGTTGTTAGCCTTGGCATCTGCGAGGCGGGTGTCCGAATTGGCGGCTTTGTCTCACAAGAGCCCCTATCTGATTTTCCATGTGGATAGAGCAGAGTTGAGGACTCGTCCTCAATTTCTGCCTAAGGTGGTTTCATTGTTTTATATGAACCAACCTATTGTGGTGCCTGTGGCTACGGGGGACTTGGTGGATTCCAAGTCTCTTGATGTAGTCAGAGCCTTAAAAGTTTATGTAGCCAGGACGGTTTGGATTAGGAAAACAGAGGCACTGTTTGTCCTGTATGCAGCCAACAAGGTTGGCACCCCTGCTTCTAAGCAGACTATTGCCCGCTGGATCTGTAACACGATTCAGCAGGCTCATTCTGCGGCTGGATTGCCGGTACCAAATTCGGTAAAGGCCCATTCCACTAGGAAGGTGGGCTCATCTTGGGCGGCTGCCCGAGGTGTCTCTGCATTGCAACTTTGCCGAGCGGCTACTTGGTCGGGTTCAAACACTTTTGCTAAATTCTACAAGTTTGATACCTTGGCTGAGGAGGACCTCATGTTTGCTCCAATCGGTGCTGCAGAGTCATCCGCACTCTCCTGCCCGGCCTGGAGCTTTGGTATAATCCCCATGGTCCTTACGGAGTCCCCAGCATCCTCTAGGACGTAAGAGAAAATAAGATTTTAAACCTACCGGTAAATCTTTTTCTGCTAGTCCGTAGAGGATGCTGGGCGCCCGTCCCAGTGCGGACTAAATTCTGCAAGACTTGTATATAGTTTTTGCTTACATAAGGGTTATGTTACAGTTTGGATCAGTCTCGGGCTGATGCTGTTTTTGTTTCATACTGTTAACTGGTTCGTATATTCCATGTTATACGGTGTGGATGGTGTGGGCTGGTATGTATCTTGCCCTTGGATTAACAAAAATCCTTTCCTCGTACTGTCCGTCTCCTCTAGGCACAGTTTCTCTAACTGAGGTCTGGAGGAGGGGCATAGAGGGAGGAGCCAGTGCACACCCATTCTAAAGTCTTTAGAGTGCCCATGTCTCCTACGGAGCCTGTCTATACCCCATGGTCCTTACGGAGTCCCCAGCATCCTCTACGGACTAGGAGAAAAAGATTTACTGGTAGGTTTAAAATCTTATTTTTTGATACAATAAGAACCACAGCAATAAACATAATGCAATTTGTGTCAACTCTTTACTCCTAATAGAAGTAGCTTACAAGCGTCAGATTGTATGTTTGAACAAAGACACAGAGACCCATTGTTTTTCTTCAGTTTGGTGTTAAAGTTTTGCAGATGTTTCTTTTTCCAGAATTGATATTTTGTGAAGGTTGGAGCCAAAGCAAAGTAACAGATCTACAGTCGGCGCAATTCTTACTATTTCGTTTTTTTGCTTTCTTAAAAAATTAAATAACTATGGGATATTCCTAGGTTACATTCTGTTGGCAGCCGCTCACTATTCCTATCCTGGAAATAATATGATCAGGGTGGGATATTTCAAGCTTAAAAACAGCCATTTTTGGAAGCCACATTCTCCAAATGCTTAAAAATGGTCTGTACTGGATATTGGAGATATCTGCTGCAGACCGCCGATACTATGAACATTCCTCATAGAATGCTATGGGGCTACAATTTGCCAGTATGCATCAAGCTTCGTAAAGCAAAATTTTCTGAATCTTGAACCTGATGGGCGGTATTTACTATAGAATCCTATTGGCTTCTTTTTGCAACACGTCCCCTCTGACCCACCCCTTCCACGCGGGTTGCACATGAGCAGGCTGATGGTCACGCATGCACAGTAGGGTTCCTGGGTCCTAAACCCTGGAAGTCCATGCTCTGTAAAGGGCAGCTCTTATCGGAAATCTTCTTGCATATTGTTTTAATAAATGGCTCTATGCATGCGCTAAGTGGCAATATGTATCGCATTCATTGATGACATATAAATTGTAAGCTTGAGAGCAGGGCCCTCTTACCTCTTTGTTTGTCTATTATTACTCAGTCTTATGTTATTACTGTTTGTTCACAATTGTAAGGTGCTATGGAAAATGGTTCCACTACATAAGTAACCTCTGATGATAATGCATTATAACAAGCAAGGTGTTCATTTAGGGTTGAGTTACCTCCATCAGACCTGGGCCTGGGTGCCCCTCTAGGCACCACTGACTTTGAGTACTGTAACCGCTTGCATAATAACTACATGACCAATAAACGGAATCACAATAAGCAGATTCAGTCAGGGTAACAAACAAGGGGGTGCTGAAGCAGCTACACTGTACGTAATTCTGGTGATAATGGCAGGGATATCCCTTCTACACCATGGTGTCAATTCAGTTAGCAGAGAGGAGGGAGAGTTGCCTTTGTAATTGCACATTAGACTCCCCTTGTCTCACCCCAGACTGATTTTTTTTTTTAACTTAGGGGGTAATTCCAAGTTGATTGCAGCAGGAATTTTTTTAGCAGTTATATGTTATATCTGCCTCCCCTGCACTGCACATGGTTTTGCCCAACTGCTAAAAAAATTCCTGCTGCGATCAACTTGGAATAACCCCCTTATCCCTGCTGTCCTGCAAACAAAAATCTACGAGCCCAAAATTACCGTCGGTGCGAAATATAGTTGCAGCTACTTGCGCCGTGAGGAGACTTGTATATAACCTGAATCGACCTACATGTTGGTGTGGAGTTGGATCTTATCACTCTCCAAGGCTTGAGAAATCTGGGCCTTAGTCCACTCTGTCACAACTGTAATGGAAATAAAAGAGCAGATGTTGGTCAGTGGGTGAATTTTATTCTCCAGGCACAATTCTGCCTATGAGTAGCATCTTACTGTTTTTACCTTACCCCTTAATGTGAAGGTTATACAAAGTCAGCTTATTAATACTTTCTTTGACTTTTTTTTCTCAGAGATTACTCCTGGCTGCAGCATATGTGTACGATGCACAATACAACAGAAACATCCCCTTTGAAACGTCGCCTCAAGCGGTCAGGTGAGTACATTGTAGCTAATGATGGAGGTCTTTCAGGTGTGGTTGGATTACCTATCAATGCTGCTTCCTTGGAAGTAGTAGTGATAGCGTTGTATGGTGATGCAGTAGTGATCCGACCTGTGTCCTAGGATGCAGCATCGGATATCTCTCCCACCATCAGGCGGCTTGCAGCACCCATGGTGCCACGCAAGCCGCCTGTCGCAAAGGCCAGGAAATCTCCATCCTACAACGGTTTCCCTGGCCTCTTCCTAGCCACAATTGGAGCCTACCTGCGAACTTACTTGCTCTTCTTTGCTTTACCCGCACCTCAGAATCAGACCGCACTGAGATTATGGGTTCAATTCCTACAATGGCCCTAACGGTGTGTAGTTTGTATATTTCCCCCCGGTGCTTGTGTGTGTCCTACCACAATTCAAAAATGTAATTGGCTCTTGACAAAAAAATAACCCTAGTTTGTAAGGGTGTGTGTTTAGGACAGATTTATCTGCTGTCAAATTCTGTTTCTGTGTGCACAAAGTCCTGCCATTTCTGAATCTAGTGCTGATCCAAGGAAAGGCATCAAGCCCATCCCCACCCCCTCCTCTCCAAAGTCTTGCAATGCATTCACCCAATCTGTAATGTCAAATAGTGAGTCCCATAACTTCCCTAATTAAGTTCTCCTTTCTTCTATCTAGTGTGTGTGTGTGTGTGTGTGTGTGTGTGTGTGTGTGTGTGTGTGTGTGTGTGTGTGTGTGTGTATACATGCCTTTCTGTCCCTTGCCTGGAAGTTAGAATTGTATGATAAAAATGATTGGCAACCTGCCACTAGATCATATTTTTTTTATCTCCCTTTTGTGTGGGGTTTGGGTAAATCCCTTGTAGTCTGCCCTCTTCATAAGAGCTGAAGAATCCATTTACCAGGGGGAAACGTTGACTAACCCTGAGGTGAAAGGGGGTGACCCTGAGTCATGTGTCATCATAAGCATCAGGAATCAGATAAATATTGACTCGTATAAATACCCAGAGAATTTGTATGGCTTTAAACCAATTTGTTGCAAACAGCTACAATTAATTAACTAATTAGGGATCATTGCTGGCTATATAAAAAAGGAACACCACAACTAAATGGCAGTCTTGAGGAAGTCCCAGTGCATTGTGGGACGAAACGCGTTGACGTTTATTGGATATCCAGCAGTGTCTTGATCCACCGGGAGAAACTGAATTGGCTCCTGATAGTTTATACAGAGCCATTGCAGCCGCTCATTACCAGCAAGCACCTTCCAGAATACCCTCTGCCCTGCTTGGTAATTTGTCCGCCGTACACCTTTACGCTGCAACACACTGACAGCGGGAGACCTGTGGGCTGCATTTGCGAGCACTTTGGAGCAGCATACCCGGAGCGGTGACGGCCTCACCACCGGGAGAGGGAAGACGGCACGCAGCTTCGGCAGGAACCACCTGTGAGTACTCTGTCTCCTATTCTTTCACGGACACCCGATACAGTACGCCCGGGGCGGTGATAGCCTCACCACCGGGAAAGGAAGGACGCTTTCAGGTACAACTCTGACAGCCACAGGCGGTAATTATCTAACCTTCAGTTTATCCTGAACTAATCATTACAGCCGGGACGCCGGCATATAAAGCCATCTATTAAACCCGTGTGGATCTTGCAAAGGAATACAATCTGACACATACTGTCTTTAAAGGATACGTAGTATCTATTTTATAACACACTCGTTTGAGCTGTTATTATAGTTACAAGTATTTATAGGTTTTGAATTATGCTATGACTATTAAATATCTGATGCTTGCATAGAAAAGAATCTTTTATTATATTATATATATATGTTTTATCTTTATGGTGTAGTATTTGGTTTAAAATAAAAAGTATATATTTCTTATTATTATCTTTATACAGTCTCCCGACCTCATTTCTGACAACTTTACAGCCCGATAACTAATATCACAAAAATTACTATTATTATATTTTATTCTATTAACAGCGCGATGTTTTCTAAATTTATATCATTTCGTTTATGCTAGAGACCCTAACCAAGTCTCAAAACAGACGCTGCTGTTTACTTATATGAAATAAATAAAAAATCTTTTTATACTAATAATTTCTTAAACTGTAAAAATATATTGAACAGCGCCGGGAGAGTGGGATTAGCATACCACTGGGGATTTTTATCTCCTCCATATCTTTGTATGTGTCAGAGGGAAGCCTGAAGTCCTTTCAGTCACCTTTACACTATGGCCCTCATTCCGAGTTGTTCGCTCGGTAAAAATCTTCGCATCGCAGCGATTTTCCGCTTAATGCGCATGCGCAATGTCCGCACTGTGACTGCGCCAAGTAAATTTGCTATGAACTTAGGAATTTTACTCACGGCTTTTTCATCGTTCTGGCGATCGTAATGTGATTGACAGGAAATGGGTGTTACTGGGCGGAAACAGGCCGTTTTATGGGTGTGTGGGAAAAAACGCTACCGTTTCCGGAAAAAACGCAGGAGTGGCTGGAGAAACGGGGGAGTGTCTGGGCGAACGCTGGGAGTGTTTGTGACGTCAAACCAGGAACGACAAGCACTGAACTGATCGCAGATGCCGAGTAAGTCTGGAGCTACTCAGAAACTGCTACGAGGTGTGTAATCGCAATATTGCGAATACATCGTTCGCAATTTTAAGATGCTAAGATTCACTCCCAGTAGGCGGCGGCTTAGCATGAGCAAATCTGCTAAAATCCGCTTGCGAGCGAACAACTCGGAATGAGGGCCTATGAGTGAGACCTGTCAAGAGGACATATTTGTAGGAGGATGCAAATTTGTAGGCGCCGAACACTCTAGCACTGGCCTTGCTGGTTGCCCCTGCTGGATTACTGCTGGATTACTTTTCACTTCTTACTGGCAAGATCCATCCATACAGTGTGGGACGCTGCCACTGATCCTCTCACACTGGTAGACATACTGTACATATAGTTAGGCTGGACTATTTAACTTGCACACGGATGCAGATTTACTAGAGGTGGACCTACAACACACCGTATCGTAGAGACATATCTGACCACCCTGGGCACCCAAGAGAATGAAACGTATTCCAGTGGTAGTATAGCACTATGCTACTGTAGCATAGGGTGCTACCTAAAGGATTACACCGATAACTTTACAACTTTTACATTTCACATATGATAGCGCTGTTACTTTGACTTCTATTTTAATAAGCATTTCTCTATCGTCCTAGTGGATGCTGGGGTTCCTGAAAGGACCATGGGGAATAGCGGCTCCGCAGGAGACAGGGCACAAAAAGTAAAGCTTTAGGATCAGGTGGTGTGCACTGGCTCCTCCCCCTATGACCCTCCTCCAAGCCTCAGTTAGATTTTTGTGCCCGGCCGAGAAGGGTGCAATCTAGGTGGCTCTCCTAAAGAGCTGCTTAGAAAAGTTTAGCTTAGGTTTTTTATTTTACAGTGAGTCCTGCTGGCAACAGGATCACTGCAACGAGGGACTTAGGGGAGAAGAAGTGAACTCACCTGCGTGCAGGATGGATTGGCTTCTTTGGCTACTGGACATTAGCTCCAGAGGGACGATCACAGGTACAGCCTGGATGGTCACCGGAGCCTCGCCGCCGGCCCCCTTGCAGATGCTGAAACGAGAAGAGGTCCAGAATCGGCGGCAGAAGACTCCTCAGTCTTCTTAAGGTAGCGCACAGCACTGCAGCTGTGCGCCATTTCCTCTCAGCACACTTCACACGGCAGTCACTGAGGGTGCAGGGCGCTGGGAGGGGGGCGCCCTGGGAGGCAAATGAAAACCTTTTTTGGCTAAAAATACCTCACATATAGCCTCCGGGGGCTATATGGAGATATTTAACCCCTGCCAGAATCCATTAAAGAGCGGGAGACGAGCCCGCCGAAAAAGGGGCGGGGCCTATCTCCTCAGCACACAGCGCCATTTTCCCTCACAGAAAGGCTGGAGGGAAGGCTCCCAGGCTCTCCCCTGCACTGCACTACAGAAACAGGGTTACAACAGAGAGGGGGGGCACTAATTTGGCGTTAGAAATATATAAAAGATGCTATAAGGGAAAACACTTATATAAGGTTGTCCCTATATAATTATAGCGTTTTTGGTGTGTGCTGGCAAACTCTCCCTCTGTCTCTCCAAAGGGCTAGTGGGTCCTGTCCTCTATCAGAGCATTCCCTGTGTGTGTGCTGTGTGTCGGTACGTGTGTGTCGACATGTATGAGGACGATGTTGGTGAGGAGGCGGAGCAATTGCCTGTAATGGTGATGTCACTCTAGGGAGTCGACACCGGAATGGATGGCTTATTTAGGGAATTACGTGATAATGTCAACACGCTGCAAGGTCGGTTGACGACATGAGACGGCCGACAAACAATTAGTACCGGTCCAGACGTCTCAGAAACACCGTCAGGGGTTTTAAAACGCCCGTTTACTTTAGTCGGTCGACACAGACACGGACACTGAATCCAGTGTCGACGGTGAATAAACAAACGTATTCCTTATTAGGGCCACACGTTAAGGGCAATGAAGGAGGTGTTACATATTTCTGATACTACAAGTACCACAAAAGAGGGTATTATGTGGGATGTGAAAAAACTACCGTAGTTTTTCCTGAATCAGATAAATTAAATGAAGTGTGTGATGATGCGTGGGTTCCCCCCGATAGAAAATTATGGGCGGTATACCCTTTCCTGCCAGAAGTTAGGGCGCGTTGGGAAACACCCCTTAGGGTGGATGAGGCGCTCACACGCTTATCAAAACAAGTGGCGGTACCGTCTATAGATAGGGCCGTCCTCAAGGAGCCAGCTGACAGGAGGCTGGAAAATATCATAAAAAGTATATACACACATACTGGTGTTATACTGCGATCAGCGATCGCCTCAGCCTGGATGTGCAGAGCTGGGGTGGCTTGGTCGGATTCCCTGACTAAAAATATTGATACCCTTGACAGGGACAGTATTTTATTGACTATAGAGCATTTAAAGGATGCATTTTCTATATATGCGAGATGCACAGAGGGATATTTGCACTCTGGCATCAAGAGTAAGTGCGATGTCCATATCTGCCAGAAGATGTTTATGGACACGACAGTGGTCAGGTGATGCAGATTCCAAACGGCACAAAGGTGTATTGCCGTATAAAGGAAGAGGAGTTATTTGGGGTCGGTCCATCGGACCTGGTGGCCACGGCAACTGCTGGAAAATCCACCGTTTTTACCCTAAGTCACATCTCTGCAGAAAAAGACACCGTCTTTTCAGCCTCAGTCCTTTCGTCCCTATAAGAGTCATATCTGCCCAGGGATAGAGGAAAGGGAAGAAGACTGCAGCAGGCAGCCCATTCCCAGGAACAGAAGCGTTCCACCGCTTCTGCCAAGCTCTCAGCATGACGCTGGGACCGTACAGGACCCCTGGATCCTACATGTAGTATCCCAGGGGTACAGATTGGAATGTCGAGACGTTTCCCCTTCGCAGGCTCCTGAAGTCTGGTTTACCAAGGTCTCCCTCCGACAAGGAGGCAGTATGGGAAACAATTCACAAGCTGTATTCCCAGCAGGTGATAATCAAATTACCCCTCCTACAACAAGAAAAGGGGTATTATTCCACATTATATTGTGGTACTGAAGCCAGAAGGCTAGGTGAGACCTATTCTAAATCTAAAAAAATTTGAACACTTACAAAGGTTCAAATCAAGATGGAGTCACTCAGAGCAGTGATAACGAACCAGGAAGAAGGGGACAATATAGTGTCCCGAGACATCAGGGATGCTTACCTCCATGTCCAAAATTTGCCCTTCTCACTAAGGGTACCTCAGGTTCGTGGTACAGAACTGTCACTATCAGTTTCAGACGCTGCCGTTTGGATTGTCCACGGCACCCCGGGTCTTTACCAAGGTAATGGCCGAAATGATGATTCTTCTTCGAAGAAAAGGCGTCTTAATTATCCCTTACTTGGACGATCTCCTGATAAGGGCAAAGTCCAGGGAACAGTTGGAGGTCGGAGTAGCACTATCTCGGATACTGCTACAACAGCACGGGTGGATTCTAAATATTCCAAAATCGCAGCTGATCCCGACGACAAGTCTGCTGTGCCTAGGGATGATTCTGGACACAGTCCAGAAAAAGGTGTTTCTCCCGGAAGAGAAAGCCAGGGAGTTATCCGAGCTAGTCAGGAACCTCCTAAAATCAGTGCATCATTGCACAAGGGTCCTGGTAAAGATGGTGACTTCCTACGAAGCAATTCCATTCGGCAGATTTCACGCAAGAATTTTTCAGTGGGATCTGCTGGACAAATGGTCCGGATCGCATCTTCAGATGCATCAGCGGATAACCCTATATCCAAGGACAAGGGTGTCTCTCCTGTGGTGGTTACAGAGTGCTCATCTTCTAGAGGGCCGCAGATTCGGCATTCAGGATTGGATGCTGGTGACCACGGAGGCCAGCCCGAGAGGCTGGGGAGCAGTCGCACAAGGAAAAAATTTCCAGGGAGTGTGATCAAGTCTGGAGACTTTTCTCCACATAAATATACTGGAGCTAAGGGTAAATTTATAATACTCTAAGCTTAGCAAGACCTCTGCTTCAAGGTCAGCCGGTATTGATCCAGTGGGAAAAACATCACGGCAGTCGCCCACGTAAATAGACAGGGCGGCACAAGAAGCAGGAGGGCAATGGCAAAAACTGCAAGGACTTTTCGCTGGGCGGAAAATCATGTGATAGCACTGTCAGCAGTGTTTCATTCCGGGAATGGAAACTGGGAAGCAGACTTCCTCAGCAGGCACGACCTCCACCCGGCAGAGTGGAAACTTCATCGGGAAGTTTTCCACATGATTGTAAACCGTTGGGAAATACCAAAGGTGGACATGATGGCGTCCCGTCTGAACAAAAAACGGGACCGGTATTGTGCCAGGTTAAGAGACCCTCAGGCAATAGCTGTGGACGTTCTGGTAACACCATGGATGTACCAGTCGGTGTATGTGTTCCATCCTCTGCTTCTCATACCTAAGGTACTGAGACTTATAAGACGTAGAGGAGTAAGAACTATACTCATGGCTCCGGATTGGCCAAGAAGGACTTGGTACCCGGAACTTCAAGAGATGCTCACAGAGGACTTATGGCCTCTGCCGCTAAGAAGGGATTTGTTTCAGCAAGTACCATGTCTGTTCCAAGACTTACCGCAGCTGCGTTTGACGGCATGGCGGTGGAACGCCGGATCCTAAGGGAAAAAGGCATTCCGGAAGAGGTCATTCCTACCCTGGTCAAAGCCAGAAAGGAGGTGACCGCACAACATTATCACCACATGTGGCAAAAATATGTTGCGTGGTGTGAGGCCAGAAAGGCCCCACGAAGAAATTTCAACTCGGTCGATTCCTGCATTTCCTGCAAACAGGAGTGTCTATGGGCCTCAAATTGGGGTCCATTAAGGTTCAAAATTTCGGCCCTGTCGATTTTCTTCCAGAAAGAAGTGGCTTCAGTTCCTGAAGTCCAGAAGTTTGTCAAGGGAGTATTGCATATACAACCCCCTTTTGTGCCTCCAGTGGCACTGTGGGATCTCAACGTAGTTCTGGGATTCCTCAAATCACATTGGTTTAAAACCAGTCAAATCTGTGGATTTGAAGCATCTCACATGAAAAGTGACCATGCTCTTGGCCCTGGCCTGGACCAGGCGAGTGTCAAATTGGTGTTTTTTTTCTCAAAAAAGCCCATATCTGGTTGTCCATTTGGACAGGGCAGAGCTGCGGACTCGTCCCCAGTTCTCTCCCTAAGGTGGTGTCAGTGTTTCACCTGAACCAGCTTATTTTGGTGCCTTGCGCCTACTAGGGACTTGGAGGTCTCCAGGTTGCTAGATGTTGTCAGGGCCCTGTAAATATAGGTTCCAGGACGGCTGGAGTCAGGAAAACTGACTTGCTGTTATCCTGTATGCACCCAACAAACTGGGTGCTCTTGCTTCTAAGCAGACTATTGCTAGTTGGATGTGTAATACAATTCAGCTTGCACATTCTGTGGCAGGCCTGCCACAGCCAAAATATGTAAATGCCCATTCCACAAGGAAGGTGGGCTTATCTTGGGCGGCTGCCCGAGGGGTCTCGGCTTTACAACTTTGCCGAGCGGCTATTTAGTCAGGGGCAAACACGTTGGTAAAATCCTACAAATTTGATACCCTGGCTAAGGAGGACCTGGAGTTCTCTCATTCGGTGCTGCAGAGTCATCCGCACTCTCCCGCCCGTTTGGGAGCTTTGGTATTATCCCCATGGTCCTTTCAGGAACCCCAGCATCCACTAGGACGATAGAGAAAATAAGAATTTACTTACCGATAATTCTATTTCTCGGAGTCCGTAGTGGATGCTGGGCGCCCATCCCAAGTGCGGATTATCTGCAATACTTGTACATAGTTACAAAAATCGGGTTATTATTGTTGTGAGCCATCTTTTCAGAGGCTCCGCTGTTATCATACTGTTAACTGGGTTCAGATCACAGGTTGTACAGTGTGATTGGTGTGGCTGGTATGAGTCTTACCCGGGATTCAAAATCCTTCCTTATTGTGTACGCTCGTCCGGGCACAGTATCCTAACTGAGGCTTGGAGGAGGGTCATAGGGGGAGGAGCCAGTGCACACCACCTGATCCTAAAGCTTTACTTTTTGTGCCCTGTCTCCTGCGGAGCCGCTATTCCCCATGGTCCTTTCAGGAACCCCAGCATCCACTACGGACTCCGAGAAATAGAATTATCGGTAAGTAAATTCTTATTTTTCCCACATTCCACTGAATCCGTTTAATCTTCTCATAAATGTTTCCTTATTTCAGCACAGATCATCATAACATACAGTATATGCAGTGCTGACACAACTACTGTTTGATACTTTAGTAAATCTTGCCCCACATCTTTGTTCTCTCACATTGTTGCCTGTCTTGCTTATTGTGTGTTTGTTTTGCAGACTGTACTACTTTTATAACCACTGGGTAATGCAAGTAGCAACCTACATCTGTATCATAGTTGATCTAGCTCTGGCGCTTTTTGAGGAGCCTGCTGTTTGTCCGCTCCCATTCCTGGTAAGGATGAATTGCAGAATGCTTCCGCTATCCTACACGCCAAAATAAATGTTCCTTCAGTGGGCAGAAAGTGCAAACTATCAGCAGGGGCCATGGCAGAGTGTTGTAATGTATTATTTATTATTGTTTATTAACAGTTTCTTATATAGCGCAGCATATTCCGTTGCGCTTTACAGTTAGAACAACAGTAATAGAAGAAAACTGGGTAAAAACAGACAGACCTAGAGGTAGGAAGGCCCTGCTTGCAAGCTTACAATCTATAGGGAAATAGGCATTGATACACAAGGACAGATGCTACCTATTACATAATGGTCCACCAGATTGCTAGGTTCTTCATGGGTTGCATGATATGATCACCCAGCAATGTTGGCCAAGTGTCAGGAGGGTGTGAGAGTAAAGAAAGACAAGATATGTGATGTTATGTGTACTGTACAGAGAGGATGTGATTAGATAGGGAAGCATTGAAGGTTATGTGGGTGGGTCTGGAATTTTATAGGCTTGTCTGAGGAGATGAGTTTTCACTGAACGTTTAAAGGTTTGGAGACTAGAGGCGAGTCTTATTGTGCGTGGGAGGGCATTCCACAGAGTGGGTGAAGCCCGGATAAAGTCCTGTAATTTTGAGTGTGAACAAGTAATGCGTGTGGATTAGAGACGCAGATCTTTTGCAGAGCGGAGAGGTCGGGTAGGGAGATATTTTGAGATGAGTGAAGAGATGTAAGTTGGTGTAGTTTGGTTAATATCCTTGTATGTCAGTAAAAGTATTTTATATTTAATACGGTAGAATACTGGTAACCAATGGAGGGACTGACAGCGGATCTGCAGACGATGAACGTCTAGCGAGGAAGATTAGCCTTGCAGCTGCATTCAAAATGAATTATAGTGGTGAGAGCCTGTGTTTGGGAAGACCGGTCAGGAGACTATTACAATAATCAATGCAGGAGATAATGAGAGCATGGATTAGAGTTTTTGCTGTGTCTTGTGTAAGATATGGTCGTATTTTGGATATGTTTCTTAGATATATGTAACATGATCTTGAGACAGATTGAATGTGGGGAACAAAGGACAGTTCAGAGTCAAGAATGACACCTAGGCAGCGAGCTTGTGGGTTAGGATTGATTGTTGAGCTCTCAGCAGTGATAGCGATATCAGGTTGGTAACTACTATTGGCCGGTGGAAATATAATTAATTCTGTTTTGGAAATATTAAGTTTGAGGTGGCGAGATGTCATCCAAGATGAAATGGCAGAAAGGCATTCAGTGACGGGCCAATACAGATAGTGACAAATCTGGGGAGGATAGGTAGATTTGAGTATCATCCGCATACAGATGGTACTGAAATCCGAAAGAGTTGATTAGTTTGCCAAGAGAAGTGGTATATCTAGAGAAAAGCAGAGGACCTAAGACTGAGCCTTGCTGTACTCCAACTGAGAGAGGTAGCAAAGAGGAGGTGGAATCAGAGAAACAAACACTGAAGGAGCAATTAAATAGGTAGGATGAGAACCAAGAAAGGGCTGTGTCCTGAATACCTAGGGATTGTAGTGTTTGTATGAGAAGAGAGTGGTCAACAGTGTCAAAAGCAGCAGAGAGATCAAGGAGAATAAGTAGTGAGTAATGGCCTTTAGATTTAGCAGTGACCAAATCATTCTCTACCATAATCAGTGCTGTCTCTGTGGAGTGTTGGGCACAAAATCCTGACTGAAGTGGGTCCAGAGGGCTGTGTGAATTAAAAAAGTGTGTGAGGCGAGTGTAGGCAAGTCTCTCCAGTAGCTTGGAGGGGCCTGGGAGCTGATAGATGGGATGGTAGTTTGAGAGAGTTAGGGTCAGAGGTTTATTTGGGTTTTTTTTTCCAGAATGGGAGTAATCACTGCATGCTTACATGCAGAGAAGGAAAGATACCAGTAGACAGAGAGAGATTACAGATTTTAGTTAAGGTTTGGATGAGTGCAGCAGACCAAGCTTTTACTAATTTGTGAAGGTATAGAGTCAAGGGGAGAGGTAGTAGAGTAGGCAGATGAAAAGAGTGCAGATACTTCATCTTCATTTGTAGGATCAACTGAAGAGAAGGTGTTAGAGGCAGGAAATGGAATAGGTCACTTGCTGTGGAAGAGCATACCATTTCATTTCTGATCTTATCAATCTTGTCCTTGAAATATGAAGCAAGATATTGCGCACTGATAGTGGCTGGTGGGTTGGGTGAGGGAGGGTCAAGAAGTGATTTAAATGTATTAAAAATTCGCTTGGGGTTAGAGGCTTGAGCAGAGATGAGAGATTGAAAATATGTTTGTTTGGCAGTGTCCAGAGAATTACGATAAGAGTGGTACACGGTCTTAAATGTGAGAAAGTCACTTGAACTACGTAATTTACACCACTGGCGTTCTACTTTACGTGAGAGTTTTTGTAGATGTCTATTGTATTTAGAGTGCCACTGTTGACATCTAAGTCTACATGGAGTCTGATGGGTATCTGGAGCCACTTCATCAAGTGCTGTTTCTAGAGTTTGGTTAAGGTGTGACACAGCAGTCTCAGGAGAGGTGAATGTAGAAATTGGTGAGAGCACTGGTTGCAGTGAGGAAGATAGTTGTTGAAAATGAATAGCGTTAATATTTCTGCGGGTTAGAGGCGGCTTGGTAGACTTCAGGGACATTGAGTTTGAAGTAATGGAGGAGAGCATGCAGGTGATAAGGTTGTGATCTGAGAGAGGGAAAGGAGTGTTAGTGAGTTCAGAAACAGAGTTGTTCGATTAACTTTCAGGAAAAAGCAGTACCTTAATACACAAGGGTTCGGGCCGCTAAGTGTATGCGATAAACCTCTATGGAATGTACGCACGTTGCGTAGGCACGCCGACATGCTGTGAGCACAATGCAGCTACACGTGTGGGTGAATACAGTTTAAACCCCTAACAGGAATGGAATGCGACACCAATTGTATATGTTATGTTGTGGTCCAATGCAGCAACAATTATTTACTTAAAAGGGGATACACACAGAAATAAAATACTACAAGAGAAAAGCTACAGCCCAGAGTACATACGTTTGTTCACCTGCGCCGACCAGATCCGGTCCTCGGTCAGTCTAGCAAGATGACCTTCAGAGAATTAGACTGGGACCGGCCAAGAGGCCTGGCTTTTATACAATTGTACAAAACATAGTACAAAGGAAACTGCAAGCTCTTCTTTCATAGGTCAAAGGGCTGGTCATTTACAGTATGTGAGAGGTCATCGGTCGGTTTGAATAGGTGGGCGATGCTTGGTCCAGGTGTACTTGCACGTGTCCTCCACTGGGTTCCCGCCGAATATCAAGAGTACAGTAATTACAGTGAGATATTAATATTGTATTCCAGGAGCATGCTATATTCTACAAACTGCGATCGGAATGTAGCCCCCGAAACACTGTACATCTGGATACCAAACACTATGTTCTAACCTAATTCTGCCCCCTCACATCCTGTAAAGTTGAATATCTCCATTGTTCCATTTCTGAAGTAAATGTAACTCGCTGGTGTGGTGTGGGTAGGCTATGTGTAAATTATGCACTATGTGGGTAATTCCAAGTTGATCGCAGCAGGATTTTTGTTAGCAATTGGGCAAAACCATGTGCACTGCAGGAGAGGCAGATGTAACATGTGCAGAGAGAGTTAGATTTGGGTGTGGTGTGTTCAATCTGCAATCTAAATTGCAGTGTAAAAATAAAGCAGCCAGTATTTCCCCTACACAGAAACAAAATAACCCACTCAAATCTAACTCTCTCTACACATGTTATATCTGCCTCTCCTGCAGTGCACATGGTTTTGCCCAATTGCTATCAAAAATCCTGCTGCGATCAACTTGGAATTACCCCCTATGTGGATAAAATATCAGGTATGTCTTTGTGGCTTTTCTATGCAAATGCGTATGCTCCCGTATTTACTCGTACCATGCGCTAATATGCAGGGCTTTGTGTGCCAATGTACGCAGCGTGCGGGTATGCGCACGCACGGCAGAACAAACACACGAACGGAGGCCACTCTGTGTGGTGTTTGCACGTGATGCATGTGGGTATAATATTTTCGACTTCGACAGACTATAGTCTGGTGAATACAAGATCAAGGCAGTGGCCCTCCTGATGAGTAGGTGAGTCAGTCCATTTGGGAGAGGCCAAGAGAGGAGGTTAGAGAGAGTAGTTTAGAGGCATTGGGAGATTATGGGTGATTTCAATATCTCTATTGACAGTCCACAATGATGATGGAGAGGTCAGAAGATAGAAAGTGAGGGAGCCAAGCAGAAAAATCTTCCAGAAACTTTTTGGGTTGCCCAGGTGGGCGATAGATAGCTGCAACACGCAGAGAGAAAGGGGTGAAAAAAATCCTAATAGAGTGTACTTCAAATGATGTAAATGCGAGTGAGGGAACAGGTGGTAAAACGATGTGTGTAAGATTTGTACAGTAATATTCTAACCCCACCTCCTTTACTGTTACCAGGCCTGGGGGTGTGTGTGAAGTGGACGCCACCATGTGGCAGTGCTGCAGAAGAGGCATGTCTGATTGTGTAAGCCATGTTTCTGTTATAGCTAGCATATTGAGGTTTTTTTTCTCTTGCGTCCTAGAGGATACTGGGGTCCACATTAGTATCATGGGGTATAGACGGGTCCCCCAGAGCCATTGGCACTTTAAGAGTTTGAGAGTGTGGGCTGGCTCCTCCATCTATGCCCGTCCTACCAGACTCAGTTTAGAAAATGTGCCCGGAGGAGCCGGTCACAGCTAGGGGAGCTCTACGAAGCTTCTTTAGTAAAAGTTTATTTTAGAGTTTATTATTTTACAGGGAGGCTGATGGCAACAGCCTCCCTGCTTCGTGGGACTAAGGGGGGGGGGGGGGGAGAGAGAGGAGTATTGTCCGCCCTGCGGGGTCTGAGCCACTATCTCTGCTGACAGGACACTGAGCTCCTGATTGGATAGATCGTTCCCCGCCACAGGGGATTGTTCACCCCAGCAGCATGCCGCCACCCCCTAACAGAGCCAGAAGATCGGTGGCGAGTGAGTCAGGATTGCACTGGTTTAGCACAGATACCAGCAAGGGAGCCTGAGTGGTGATCCTCTATCAAATCTATGATTTCTCAGATTTCAAATAGGGTTGCACTAAATGAATCTGCAACTCAGGCTTTACAGAACTCTATGGCAGTCTGGCCCAGTTCTGGTACCGCAGGGCTCCCCGCTGTATATTCCCAAAAACGTGCTCTTGCACAGATCATGCAGGATGACACGGAAACCGATTCTGACACTACAGACGGTGGTGGGGATGTGTTGCGGGGGGCCGCATCTCTTGCTAAAGGGGTGCAATTGATGATAGAGGCTATTAGAGATGTGTTGAATATTGCTGATACAACACCAGCCCAGGTTGAGGAGGCTTACTTCACTGAGAATAAGAAAGCCTCGCTAACCTTCCCTTCGTCAAAGGAATTAAATGCTACTTTTAAAAAAGCTTGGGAAAACCCGGATAAAAAAAAATTCCAGATCACTAAAAGGGTTCTGGTGGCATTTCCTTTCCCGGTAGAGGATAGAAAAAAAAATGAAAAAACCCGCCCATTGTTGACGCGTCAGTATCCAGACTCTTAAAAAAGGTTACCTGTTCCAGGATCTACCGCCTTGAAAGAGCCGGCTGATCGTAAAATTGATAATACGCTCAAATCCATGTACACGGCTTCTGGGGTAATACTACGTCCCACTATTGCCAGTACTTGGATTGCCAAAGCTATAGTAAAGTGGTCAGGTATGTTTACTATGGAGAAATGTGATGTTGAATTGTTTTTGCGTAACATTCAGGATTCGGCAGGATTTCTGGTAGAATCCATGAAAGACCTGGGTTCCATGGCTGCGGGAATTTCTTCCATGTCTGTCTCCGCTCGTCGAGGACTGTGGTCTGCCGACGCGGAATCCAGGAGAAGTTTGGAGACCCTACCCTACACAGGTCAAGCTCTCTTTGGGGAAGCGTTAGATGCGTGTATCTCCACGGCTACGGCGGGTAATTCAGCTTTTCTTCCCTCAGCTGCACCTGCTACGAAGAAACCCTTTTCTTAAACTGCACCACAACCCTTTCGGCCTGCTAAGCCCAGAAAGGCCATTCCGTCCAACACCTTCTTTTTCGGGGAGGTCGGCCCAAGTCGAAGAAACCTGCTGCTCCAGGTTCCCAGGAACAGAAACCTGCTTCAGGTACACCAAAGTCCTCGACATGACGGTGGACTGCACGCCCCGGAGGTGGGGTCGGTGGGAGTGAGACTCAGGCATTTCAGTCACGTCTGGGTGTCGTCCGGCCTGGATCCCTGGGTGAAAGATATTGTATACCAGGGGTACAGGCTGGGATTTCAAGATCTCCCTCCTCACCGATTCTTCAAATCAGGATTGCCAGCTTTGCTGGCAGACAGGACGGTCCTGCAGGCAGCCGTCCAGAAGTTGGTGGAGGCACAGGTTATTGTACCGGTCCATCCTCATATGCAAAACAAAGGTTACTATTCGAACCTTTTCGTGGTACCGAAACCAGATGGTTTGGTCAGGCCCATTCTGAACCTAAAATCGCTGAATCCCTTTTTGAAGGAGTTCAAGTGCAGAATGGAGTCTCTAAGGGCGGTGATATCAGGTCTGGAAGAGGGAGAATTTCTGGTATCCCTGGATATCAAGGATGCATACCTCCACATTCCGATTTGGCTGCTGCCTCAAGCTTATCTCCAATTCGCACTGTTGGACTGTCACTACCAGTTCCAGGCCCTGCCATTTGGCCTCTCCACGGCACCGAGGGTATTCACCAAGGTGATGGCGGAAATGATGGTTCTCCTCCGCAGACAAGGGGTGAACATAATTCCATATCTGGACGATCTGCTGATAAAGGCACCGTCCAAGGCGAAGCGGTTACATTCCATCCTTCTCACGACCCACCTGCTCAGGGAACACGGTTGGATCCTGAATCTTCCAAAATCAAATTTGGAACCAACCAGGCGGTTGTCCTTTCTGGGAAAGATCCTTGACACGGGAGTGCAGAGTTGGTGATACAAACAATGGTCCGGGATGTCCTGAAGCCAGCACGGGTGTCAGTTCATCAGTGCATTTGCCTTCTGGGGAAGATGGTGGCCTCTTACGAGGCTCTACAGTATGGGAGGTTTCATGCTCTGTCCTTCCAACTGGGTCTCCTGGACAAGTGGTCGGGATCCCATCTACATATGCACCAGTGGATACGTCTGTCGCCAAAGGCCAGGATTTCACTCCTCTGGTGGTTGCAACTACCTCACCTTCTGGAGGGCTGCAGGTTCGGGATTCAGGACTGGATCCTTCTAACCATGGATGCAATTCTCCGAGGCTGGGGCGCAGTCACTCAAGGGGAGACCTTCCAAGGAAGGTGGTCAAGTCTGGAAGCCGGCCTGCCGATAAACATTCTAGAACTAAGAGCCGTCTACAACGGTCTTCTCCAAGCGGCCCATCTTCTGAGAAATCGGGCCGTTCAAGTGCAGTCGGACAATGTAACGACAGTGACTTACATCAACCGTCAGGGCGGAACGAAGAGCAGAGCTGCAATGTCAGAGGTAACAAGAATCATCCTCTGGGTAGAAAAATACGCGTTGGCGCTGTCATCAATCTTCATTCTGGGAGTAGACAACTGGGAAGCGGACTTCCTCAGTAGACACGATCTCCATCCAGGAGAGTGGGGTCTCCATCCGGAGGTGTTCACGGAGGTGACAAATCTTTGGGGTGTACCTGAAATAGACGTGATGGCCTCTCGTCTCAACAAGAAGCTTCGGCGTTATTGTTCCAGTTCGAGGTACCCGCAAGCCGTGGCGGTGGACGCCCTAGTGACTCCGTGGGTGTTCTAGTCTGTGTACGTGTTTCCTCCACTTCCGCTCATTCCAAGAGTGCTAAAGCTCATAAGGAGAGCAAGGGTTCAAGCGATCCTCATTGCTCCAGATTGGTCAAGAAGGTCTTGGTACGCAGATCTTCTGGATCTACTGCTAGAAGAGTCGAGGCTTCTTACTCTTCGGGAGGACCTGCTGTAGCAGGGGCCGTTAGCCTATCAAGACTAACTGCGGCTGCATTTGATGGCATGGAAGTTGAACGCCAGATACTAGCTCGGAAGGGCATTCCGAACAAGGTTGTTCCTACCCTGATACAGGCTAGGAAAGGAGTAACGTCTAAACATTACCATCGCATTTGAAAAAAATATGTCTCGGTGTGAGTCCAAGAGGTTTCCTACGGTGGAGTTACAGCTGGGACGTTTTCTCCTCTTCTTGCAAGCAGGTGTGGATATGGGCCTGAGGTTGGGATCCATAAAGGTACAAATTTCGTCCCTATCCATTTTCTTCCAGAAACAGTTGGCTGCCCTACCTGAGGTTCAGACTTTTTTGAAGGGAGTTCTGCACATCCAGCCTCCCTTTGTGCCGCCTGCAGCGCCATGGGATCTTAATGTGGTGTTGCAGTTCCACTAGTCGGACTGGTTTGAGCCTCTACAGGAGGTTGAGGTCAAGTTTCTCACGTGGAAGGCTGTCACTTTGTTGGCCTTAGCTTCTGCTAGACGTTTGTCGGAGTTGGAGGCTTTGTCCTGTAGAAGCCCATACTTGATCTTCCATGAAGATAGGGCTGAGCTTCGGACACATCAGCAGTTTCTTCCGAAGATTGTTGGCATTTCATATCAACCAACCTATTGTGCCAGTTGCTACTGACTCCTCAATTTCATCAAAGTCCTTGGATGTTGTAAGGGCTCTGAAAATCTATGTGAAGCGGACTGCTTGTCACAGAAAATCGGACTCTCTGTTTGTCCTGTATAATCCCAAGAAACTTGGGTGTCCTGCTTCTAAGCAGACAATCTCTCGCTGGATCAGGTTCACTATCCAGCATGCGTATTCTACGGCAGGATTGCCGTGCCCTACGTCTGTTAAGGCCCACTCTACTCGTAAGGTGGGTTCTTCCTTTACAGCTGCCCGGGGTGTCTCGGCCTTACAGCTTTGCCGAACGGCTACTTGGTCTGGGTCGAACACGTTTGCGAGGTTCTACAAGTTCGATACTTTGGCCGCTGAGGACCTGAAGTTTGGTCAATCAGTTCTGCAGGAGCCTCCGCGCTCTCCCTCCCATTCTGGGAGCTTTGGTACATCCCCATGGTACTAATGTGGACCCCAGCATCCTCTAGGACGTAAGAGAAAATAGGCTTTTGGTTACCTACCGGTAAATCCTTTTCTCGTAGTCCGTAGAGGATGCTGGGCGCCCGCCCAGCGCTTCGTTTTCCTGCTATCGTTATTTGGTTCAGTACAACTTTGTTTTAGTTGAGTACTGAATTGTTACTTGGTAAGTATCTTGATGTGCCTTGTATGTGTGAGCTGGTGTGAATCTCGCCACTATCTGTGTAAAATCCTTCTCTCGAAGTTGTCCATCCCCTCGGGCACAGTTTCTAGACTGAGTCTGGTAGGAGGGGCATAGAGGGAGGAGCCAGCCCACACTCTCAAACTCTTAAAGTGCTAATGGCTACTGGTGGACCCGTCTATACCCCATGGAACTAATGTGGACCCCAGCATCTTCTACAGACTACGAGAAAAGGATTTACCGGTAGGTAACCAAAATCCTATTTCTCTGACGTCCTAGTGGATGCTGGGAACTCCGTAAGGACCATGGGGAATAGCGGCTCCGCAGGAGACTGGGCACAACTAAGAAAGATTTAGGACTACCTGGTGTGCACTGGCTCCTCCCACTATGACCCTCCTCCAGACTTCAGTTAGAATCTTGTGCCCGGCTGAGCTGGATGCACACTAGGGGCTCTCCTGAGCTCCTAGAGAGAAAGTATATTTTAGGTTTTTTATTTTACAGCGAGATCTGCTGGCAACAGACTCACTGCAGCGAGGGACTAAGGGGAGAAGAAGCAAACCTACCTAACTGGTGGTAGCTTGGGCTTCTTAGGCTACTGGACACCATTAGCTCCAGAGGGATCGACCGCATGGAACCGGCCATTGATGTTCGGTCCCGGAGCCGCGCCGCCGGCCCCCTTACAGAGCCAGAAGCAAGAAGAATCCGGAAAATCGGCGGCAGAAGACATCAGTCTTCACCAAGGTAGCGCACAGCACTGCAGCTGTGCGCCATTGCTCCTCATACACACTTCACACTCCGGTCACTGAGGGTGCAGGGCGCTGGGGGGTGGCGCCCTGAGAAGCAATAAATACACCTTGGCTGGCAAATATATCACAATATATAGCCCCAGAGGCTATATATGTGATAAATACCCCTGCCAGAATCCATAAAAAAGCGGGAGAAAAGTCAGCCGAAAAAGGGGCGGAGCTATCTCCCTCAGCACACTGGCGCCATTTCTCCCTCACAGCTCCGCTGGAAGGAAGCTCCCCAGGCTCTCCCCTGCAGTCTACACTACAGAAAAGGGTAAAAAAGAGAGTGGGGGCACTAAATTTAGGCGCAATATACATATAGCAGCTATAAGGGGATATAATTTAGTTAATCCCTGATTTATATAGCGCTCTGGTGTGTGCTGGCATACTCTCTCTCTGTCTCCCCAAAGGGCTTGGTGGGGTCCTGTCTTCTGTCAGAGCATTCCCTGTGTGTGTGCGGTGTGTCGGTACGGCTGTGTCAACATGTTTGATGAGGAGACTTATGTGGAGGAGGAGCAGGTGCCTATAAATGTGTTGTCACCCCCTGCGGGGCAGACACCGGAGTGGATGGACTTGTGGAAGGAATTACGCGAAAGTGTCGACTCCTTACATAAAAAATTTGACGACATGCCAAATGCGGGTCAGCTGGCTTCTCAGCCCGTGCCTGCCCAGACGTCTCAAAAGTCATCAGGGGCTCTAAAACGCCCGCTACCTCAGATGGCAGACACAGATGTCGACACGGATACTGATACCAGTGTCGACGACGAAGAGACTAATGTAATGTCCAATAGGGCCACTCGTTATATGATTGAGGCAATGAAAAATGTTTTACACATTTCTGAGGTGACCCCAGGTACCACAAAAAAGGGTATTATGTTTGGGGAGAAAAAACTACCAGTAGTTTTTCCCCCTTCTGAAGAATTGAATGAAGTGTGTGAACTAGCATGGGCTTCCCCCGATAAAAAATTGGTAATTTCAAAAAAATTACTAATGGCGTACCCTTTCCCGCCAGAGGATAGGTCACGTTGGGAAACACCCCCTAGGGTGGATAAAGCACTTACGCGCTTATCAAAAAAGGTGGCACTGCCGTCCCAGGATACGGCAGCCCTAAAGGAACCTGCTGACAGAAAGCAGGAGGCTCTCCAGAAAGCTATATATACACACACTGGTATTATACTGAGACCAGCTATTGCCTCAGCATGGATGTGCAGTGCTGCAGCTGCATGGTCAGACTCCCTGTCAGAAAACATTGACACCCTAGACAGGGACACTATATTGCTAAACGTAGAGCATATTAAAGACGCTGTCTTTTACATAAGAGATGCACAGAGGGATATTTGCCGGCTGGCATCAAAAATAAGTGCACTGTCCATTTGTGCCAGGAGAGGGTTATGGACCCGGCAGTGGACAGGTGATGCAGATTCTAAAAGGCACAAGGAAGTTTTGCCTTATAAGGGTGAGGAGTTGTTCGGGGATGGTCTTTCAGACTTAGTGTCCACAGCAACAGCTGGGAAGTCAGCATTTTTGCCACATGTCCCCTCACAACCAAAGAGAGCAACGTATTATCAGGTGCAGTCCTTTCACCCCCAAAAGAGCAGACGGGGTAGAGGCGCGTCCTTTCTGCCCAGAGGCAGAGGTAGGGGAAAAAAGCTGCAGCATACAGCCACTTCCCAGGAACAAAAGTCTTCCCCCGCTTCTTCTGCTAAGTCCGCCGCATGACGCTGGGGCTCAGCAGGCGGAGCCAGGTACGGTGGGGGGCCGTCTCAAAAACTTCAGCAATCAGTGGGCTTGCTCACAGGTAGATCCCTGGATCCTTCAAGTGGTATCTCAGGGGTACAGGCTGGAATTCGAGACATCTCCCCCCCCCCCGCCGTTTCCTCAAATCTGCCTTACCAACGACTCCTTCAGAAAGGGAGGCTGTGTTAGAGGCAATTCACAAGCTGTATTCCCAGCAGGTGATAGTCAAGGTGCCCCTACTTCAACAAGGACGGGGTTACTATTCCACAATGTTTGTGGTACCGAAACCGGACGGTTCGGTGAGACCCATTTTGAATTTGAAATCCTTGAACACATATTTAAGAAAATTCAAGTTCAAGATGGAATCGCTCAGGGCGGTTATTGCAAGCCTGGAAGAGGGAGATACATGGTATCTCTGGACATCAAGGATGCTTACCTGCATGTCCCCATTTACCATCCTCACCAGGAGTACCTCAGATTTGTGGTACAGGATTGTCATTACCAATTCCAGACGTTGCCGTTCGGCCTGTCCACGGCACCGAGGGTATTTACCAAGGTAATGGCCGAAATGATGATACTCCTTCGGAAAAAGGGAGTTTTAATTATCCCATACTTGGACGATCTCCTGATAAGGGCGAGGTCCAGAGAGCAGTTGTTGGTCGGCGTAGCATTATCTCAGGAGGTGCTACACCAGCACGGTTGGATTCTGAATATTCCAAAGTCTCAGCTGGTTCCGGCGACACGTCTACTGTTCCTGGGGATGATTCTGGACACAGTCCAGAAAAAAGTGTTTCTCCCAGAGGAGAAAGCCAAGGAGCTGTCATCTCTAGTGAGCGGCCTCCTGAAACCAAAACAGGTGTCGGTGCATCATTGCACGCGAGTCCTGGGAAAGATGGTAGCTTCCTACGAAGCGATTCCATTCGGCAGGTTCCATGCCAGAACCTTTCAGTGGGACCTGTTGGACCAATGGTCCGGATCGCATCTTCAAATGCATCGGTTGATAACCCTGTCTCCAAGGACCAGGGTGTCTCTGCTGTGGTGGCTGCAGAGTGCTCATCTCAGAGAGGGCCGCAGATTCGGCATACAGGACTGGGTCCTGGTGACCACGGATGCCAGCCTTCGGGGCTGGGGTGCAGTCACACGGGGAAGAAACTTCCAAGGACTTTGGTCAAGTCAGGAGACTTCCCTACACATAAATGTTCTGGAACTGAGGGCCATTTACAATGCCCTAAGTCAAGCAAAGCCCCTGCTTCAAAACCAGCCGGTTCTGATCCAGTCAGACAACATCACGGCAGTCGCCCATGTAAATCGACAGGGCGGCACAAGAAGCAGGACGGCGATGGCAGAAGCCACAAGGATTCTCCGATGGGCGGAAAATCACGTGTTAGCACTGTCAGCAGTGTTCATTCCGGGAGTGGACAACTGGGAAGCAGACTTCCTCAGCAGGCACAACCTCCACCCGGGAGAGTGGGGACTTCATCCAGAAGTCTTCCAACTGATTGTAAACCGTTGGGAAAAGCCACAGGTGGACATGATGGCGTCCCGCTTAAATAAAAAGCTAGAAAAAAATTGCGCCAGGTCAAGAGACCCTCAGGCGATAGCTGTGGACGCTTTAGTGACACCGTGGGTGTACCGGTCGGTTTATGTGTTCCCTCCTCTTCCTCTCATACCCAAGGTACTGAGGATAATAAAGAAAAGAGGAGTAAGAACTATTCTCATTGTTCCAGATTGGCCAAGAAGGTCTTGGTACCCGGAACTTCAAGAATTAATCTCAGAGGACCCATGGCCTCTGCCGCTCAGACAGGACCTGCTGCTGCAGGGGCCCTGTCTGTTCCAAGACTTACCGCGGCTGCGTTTAACGGCATGGCGGTTGAACACCGGATCATAAAAGAAAAGGGTATTCCGGAGGAAGTCATTCCTACGCTTATTAAAGCTAGAAAAGATGTAACCGTACAACATTATCACCGCATATGGCGAAAATATGTTGCGTGGTGTGAGGCCAGGAAGGCCCCAACGGAGGAATTCCAGCTAGGTCGATTTCTGCACTTCCTACAGTCAGGGGTGACTATGGGCCTAAAACTGGGTTCCATTAAGGTCCAGATTTCGGTTCGGTCGATTTTCTTCCAAAAAGAACTGGCTTCACTGCCTGAAGTTCAGACATTTGTCAAGGGAGTGCTGCATATTCAGCCTCCTTTTGTGCCTCCAGTGGCACTGTGGGACCTCAACGTGGTGTTGGGTTTCCTAACGTCACATTGGTTTGAGCCACTCAAAACCGTGGATTTAAAATATCTCACGTGGAAAGTGGTCATGCTTTTGGCCTTGGCTTCGGCAAGGCGTGTGTCAGAATTGGCGGCTTTGTCATGTAAAAGCCCCTATTTGATTTTCCATATGGATAGGGCAGAATTGAGGACTCGTCCCCAGTTTCTTCCTAAGGTGGTATCAGCTTTTCACTTGAACCAACCTATCGTGGTGCCTGCGGCTACTAGGGACTTGGAGGACTCCAAGTTACTGGACGTAGTCAGGGCCTTGAAAATTTATGTTTCCAGGACGGCTGGAGTCAGGAAGACTGACTCGCTATTTATCCTGTATGCACCAAACAAGATGGGTGCTCCTGCTTCAAAGCAGACTATTGCTCGCTGGATTTGTAGCACAATTCAGCTTGCGCATTCTGTGGCTGGTCTGCCGCAGCCTAAATCTGCAAAAGCCTAATCCACGAGGAAAGTGGGCTCTTCTTGGGCGGCTGCCCGAGGGGTCTCGGCTTTACAACTTTGCCGAGCTGCTACTTGGTCAGGGGCAAACACGTTTGCAAAATTCTACAAATTTGATACCCTGGCTGAGGAGGACCTGGAGTTCTCTCATTCGGTGCTGCAGAGTCATCCGCACTCTCCCGCCCGTTTGGGAGCTTTGGTATAATCCCCATGGTCCTTACGGAGTCCCCAGCATCCACTAGGACGTCAGAGAAAATAAGATTTTACTCACCGGTAAATCTATTTCTCGTAGTCCGTAGTGGATGCTGGGCTCCCGTCCCAAGTGCGGACTGTCTGCAATACTTGTATATAGTTATTGTTAACTACAAGGGTTATTGTTGAGCCATCTTTTGAGAGGCTCTGTTGTGTTCATACTGTTAACTGGGTATATTATCACGAGTTATACGGTGTGATTGGTGTGGCTGGTATGAGTCTTACCCGGGATTAAAAATTCCTTATTGTGTCAGCTCTTCCGGGCACAGTATCCTTACTGAAGTCTGGAGGAGGGTCATAGTGGGAGGAGCCAGTGCACACCAGGTAGTCCTAAATCTTTCTTAGCTGTGCCCAGTCTCCTGCGGAGCCGCTATTCCCCATGGTCCTTACGGAGTCCCCAGCATCCACTACGGACTACGAGAAATAGATTTACCGGTGAGTAAAATCTTATTTTTTTGCAACTAATAGGTCATGAATAGATGTTAATTTGTTGCATTCTATAAAGCACATTTTAGTGACTTGGAGGGAGATGGGAGACGTGATGTTGATAAGGTTTGTTGGATTTATATTCCGTTGTGAATCAGATGAATGTGAGCGTGGTATGTGGATGGGCGCTGAATTTGGGGACTGTATACTTAATCACCCCATTACTGAGAAATGACCAAAATCTCATTCAAAGTATCTGATCTACAGCTAAATTGGGACATCAGTGACTATGACAAATTTTTGGATGGCTGTGGTATTATGTTGTGTTCCGCTGCCATTTCATTCTATGTAAAAAGAAATACATAGAATTCCAATGTGTTTCTATTGATAGATACTGTCTTATTAACGAATTGATCTGCAGGACTACACATTGATCTATGTTGAAACCTGTAAAGATGTATTTTTACTTGCAGGCTACTTCCATAGTTGAGATCTTCTGCTTAATGGCCTTTTTTGGCCGACTTCTACATTATGGTAAAGTCACCCCTCGAAGCATTTTCTGGAAAGACACTAAGAACATTTGCGTTATGGTCACAATATTAGTAAGTAATTTGTACTGTATGAAGCCTTCTGTTAAAAGTCTAGAAATGATTATGTTGGGCAGAGGTCTAAAAGCCTTGGAGAGTGATAATGTGGACAGAGAAACTGCCATAAAACAGCTCTTACTGTTATGGTGGGTACACACTGATAGATATATCCGCAGATCAGTTGATCTGCAGATATATCTATGGACGGATCGGGCAGTGTGCTGTGCATACACACTGCCCAATCCGTCGGGGACTGATGTCATGAACTGAGCGGACGTGTACACACGCCCACCCAGTTCAGCTGTCAAACACCGACGGCTGCCGCAGCATGTGTACGGGCAGTCGGCTGGTCGCCCGTACACACACAGCGATGCGAGTTCACAGACATATCGCCCATACACACTGGCCGACGGACCCGCGATATATCGGCCGTTCAATAGAACGGCAGATATATCGGCCAGTGTGTACAGGCCTTAACTGTCATTTTGCAGACACAGCCTGTTACATTGCAGTTAAGAGCTGATTGGCTGGTTCTTTATCTCTCTCTACTTTATTACTCTCTAAGTCTTAGTACATCTCCATTTTTGTATTTAAAAACAATGTGTCTGTTAATATGTGTCTTCTTTTGAACAGCTTAATCTAATCGATCTGATTATTTATGGATCTTTGAGTATAGCTCAGATACCCAGCGTACGATGGTCGAGAGTCCTACGTCCAATTTACTTGGTTAATTTTGCTGAAAGTCGACAGGTAACAGATTAATCTGTTTTTTTATTTTGTTTGTTTTTTGTTCGCTTGCTGTGGTTTATATAGTGTGTGTTCCTGTGATGGGGGAAAAAACAGTTGCAGTGTGTTACACATTAATGTCTAAAGGACCATGATCTGTGGTAAAATGCGTTCACTGCAGCCAGGTTAAAATGTAATGTATTATATTGCACAACAGATGGTTGCAACTCCTAAAGGCCAAAAGGCTTAATGCAGTTATGAGGCGCCAGACTCTGGAGAGGTAAGTAAAATGTATGGGTTCAGACTCTTGAAGTTCTTCTCTGATCATACAGAGGAGGCTGGTGTGCGATTATCTGATTATTCTTTTATTTTCTGCTAATTGGTCTCCTCTGAGCTGCTTGTAAAGGTGCATATACACGGTGCAATGTAACCTTACGATTTTGACTATACAGTATAGTAAAAATTGTAAGGAAAGTTAGTGCAAATCGCACCGTGTACACACAGCTTGCGATACCGACGCACGCTCCTGTGGGGTCGGTATCACAAGCAAAGATAGACTGTGCAGGCAAGGCAATCTTGACTATATTGTCTACAATCTAGTACAGGGGTGGGCAATTATTTCAGCTGGGGGGCCGCTTAACACTTCCAGCGAATATTCGAGGGCCGCACACAAAATATCGGCAATGGGGGGCGTGGCTTCGTACAGGGGGCATGGTCATTTACGCCCCCTGTACAGACTACTGTAGCGCTCTGAAATGTGCCCCCCGCTGCCGCTGGTCGCTGTGAAGGGAAACTAGAGTTTCCCTTCGTGGAGAGGTCCTTTACTGTGCGGTGCGCGATAACGTCATCGCCCACCGCACATTAAAGGACCTCTCCACGAAGGGCTTCACAGCGGCCAGCGGCAGCGGGGGGCACATTTCAGAGCGCTACAGTAGTCTGTGCAGGGGGCGTAAATGACCATGCCCCCTGTACGAAGCAACGCCCCCCATTGCCGCCTGGGGCGCGCAAAGCCCCAGAACTGGCCATGCACCCTGTGTAATGCTGCACCCTGTGTAATGCTGCAACCTCTACCCCCCCTCCCCCCTGGACCCATATAGCAGTTTATCCTCCCCTCTCTCCTGAACCTATATGGCAGTCCCTACCCCCTTTTCCCCACCCTCCCCTAAACCTATATAGCAGTCCCTACCTACCCCCCCCCCCCCCCCTCCTCCCTAAACCCATATAACCGTTTTTAACTCCCCTCCCCTGAACCTATATGGCAGCTTTAGCTTTATCCAGGGGCTGGCTGAACAGGGGGTTTACCTGTTTGTCAGTGGCAGACGATCCCCGCTGTCTGATGATCCGCGCTGCTGCTGCCGCCGCTTCTCCTCACTGGCCGCTGCTTCTTCTTCCCACTGGCCGACGTTTCTTCTCCCCACTGGCCTCCGCTTGTGCTCCCCACTGGCCGCCGCTTGTGCTCCCCACTGGCCGCCGCTTGTGCTCCCCACTGCAGTGCCCGCCCAGCGCCGCCCCCCGTGCCGCCCAGCGCATGATAGAGGAAATCCCGGTCAGCTGACCCTGTGACGTGACCGGGATTTCCTCAGCGGCGCCGCGTCTGAGAGCAGTGCAATGACAAGCGGCTCAGCCTGTCGGGCCACTTGTCATTCCACTCTGGTGGGGCACAGCGGGCCAGGCAGGATCGGTCCGCGGGCCGCATGTTGCCCACCCCTAATCTAGTGTGTACGCACTATATATCGTGTACGATGTGCACTTCTGCGGGAAATACATGGCATTGCCCGTTGGACCAACATGCAGGTCTGACAGGTGACATAGTTAACGACAGCCATGCTGCCAAAGTTGCTCCCGACATTGGCAAGTGTATATGCACTTGCCAATGCCAGGTCCCGTCGCTAGTGAGGGGCTTATGGGGGCAGTATTTGTGTATGCCGCTATGGGGGGCGGTGTGTGTGTGTGTGTGTGTGTGTGTGTGTGTGTGTATATGAAATTGTATGCAGTTGACGGAGTGGGGCCCCATACTGTTATCTTGCTTAGGGCCCCATGATGTCTAAATCCGACTTCGCTACGCATTGCCTTACAGATGGAAGATACTGAAGGCACACAGCGCACAGATGCCAGATGCAGGGAGCGTATTACAGTCTATTTAGGTTGATGGGAAACAAATGCGAAATTAGCGAATATCTCAAGCCAAATCACATCACAGAATAACCCAGGTGCCATGTTTAGCAGAACGTGAACTTTATTCTGAAAACAATATAAACACAGTTCTCTAGAAGCTACAAAATAAGCAGCTATAGGAGAACAGTTACCCAGCACACAGCACAGGAGGCGTGTTACACTGACTGGCAGCTAGGCCAACTGGGGACACTAGCCCCCCCCTTCCCTGTGTGCGCAGTGACATGCAGCCTATGTGCTAGAAAGGATGAAACGCAACGTATTTGGGACGTTTTACCATCACACGCACAGGGCAGCCGCAGCAGCCAATCAGCTGCCAGACCGCCGCATCACGTGACATCGCCGGCGCGTTCCCCACGCTGTGTCTGCCCGCGGCTTCCGTACGTACAGGAGGGGAACGGGCATGCGCCGCTTGTGCTCCCCACTGCAGTGCCCGCCCAGCGCCGCCCCCCATGCCGCCCAGCGCATGATAGAGGAAATCCCGGTCAGCAGACCCTGTGACGTGACCGGGATTTCCTCAGCGGCGCCGCGTATGAGAGCAGTGCAATGACAAGCGGCTCAGCCTGTCGGCCCGCTTGTCATTCCACTCTGGTGGGGCACAGCGGGCCAGGCAGGATCGGTCCGCGGGCCGCATCCGGCCCGCGGGCCGCGTGTTGCCCACCCCTAATCTAGTACATAGTATTGTCAAAATTGGCACAAATCCCACATAGTCCAAATCTCAAGTAAAGACAGTCAATATCGGTGGTTCAGGGCTCCGGGGAGTTCAAGGGGAAATACCAAAGTCAAAATCGGAGATAGTCAATATCTCACTGTGTGTATGCACCTTAAGACACGCTCCAATGCGCTCTTCATGTATGGGAGGACAATCTTTGGCGGCAGTTAAAAAAACGTGGTACTCAAGGCATCCCAACAGTCCATATTTTAATTGTACTTGCATGCTTAGGCACAGGTGACTTAGGGGGTTATTCAGAGTTGTTAGCAATTGGGCAAAACCATGGGGGTAATTCCAAGTTGATCGCAGCAGGAAATTTTTTAGCAGTTCGGCAAAACCATGTGCACTGCAAGGGAGGCAGATATAACATGTGCAGACAGAGTTAGATTTGGGTGTGGTGAGTTCAATCTGCAATCTAAATTGCAGTGTAAAAATAAAGCAGCCATTATTTACCCTGCACAGAAACAAAATAACCCACCCAAATCTAACTCTCTCTGCAAATGTTATATCTGCCCCCCCTGCAGTGCACATGGTTTTGCCCAACTGCTAAAAAATTTCCTGCTGCGATCAACTTGGAATTACCCCCCATGTGCACTGCAGGTGTGGCAGATGTAACGTGCAGAGAGATTTAGATTTGGGTGGGTTATATGGTTTCTGTGCGTTTGGGAAGCAGTGATCTATGGCATTGGGGTAGAGGGTGATAGGGTTTATATAGGGATTAATGTTGCACAGTCTTTAACATGTTATGGTATTTTATTGCCTTCAGCACAGCCCACAGTGCTGGTAACCACCCTATAAAGAAGTATTTTACTAAAATAGTATATAATATGTTTGTTTTAAAGTAGATATTCATAGCCTAATTATGTAGTGAAAAGCAACTTTTTCTAAAGCATTGTTTTTTTTTGGGGGGGGGGGGGGGGTTGTTAGGTTGTTACATTGTAGAAATGTTCACATTTTTTAAACGTACAAATGGCATTTATTGTTACATTGTAACTGTCACTATCACTGCTTGAACATGTCCTTCCAACACTGACCTTTGGCTAATAAATGAAGGTCAGACCTTGTTATCACACTCCTGTGTTCATAAATACATTTCAGTTTATAGCACAATGTAGTGCAGAGATGAGCAGATTAATCCCTGTTTGTTTTAGTGTCCTCGTATGTGAATAACATCTTCTAGCAATATGTATTTTGCTTCTGATATTCTGGTTACCTATTTCTATAAGCATGTAAATTAAGTTTGCAGGCAGTTCAACAATGCACCTGGTGCGCTACTATAACACGCCCACAAGACAGCCCATCTACGTGCGTCTACATAGCCTCCTCCCAGTCACCGCCCAGAAACGCCCAATACATTTTCCAGGCATTTCTGGAACCAGGTGTTGCACGCTGTACCCCTCACTATGTGCACACAGAATCCAGATGCAAAATGACTGAACTGCGACATCGACCTTATGCCTTACTCAGAATCCAGCCCTTAGAGTTTCAAGATTTCATTTTTTATTAACTTTTTTTTTTCTTTCTTTTTTACTTTTTGTATATTTCTCTCAAATAGGTATTGCTGCTGTTGAGTTTTTATTGCTCCTTTCGTATCTATATGCTAGATTGTTAGTGCTGTTAGTTGTTTAGTGTTTAACAAATAGAGGGGGAGATGTACTAAGCTGTGGACAGAGATAAATTACCGACCAACCAGCTCCTTACTGTCATTTTTTCAAACACAGCCTGTAACATGGCACTTAGGAACTGATTGGCTGCGACTTTATATCTCTCAACTTTTTCACTCTCCAACCAAAGATTGGAAACTTTGTCATATCGCTGTCGGTTCACACAAAGTGATGGCTTTCTGTAAGCTGCTCGATATGCAACACAATATACTATCTATGAGCAGCTCACTCAATACCTCCCTACATTGTAAAATTCTAAATCGGGACACAGCGACAGAGGATGTGGATGTGTTCTGGTCATGGGGCATGGCCACATCACAATAGGTATGCCAACACCCTTGGGGCGTGCTTAGCACTTCCAAAGTGACGACAAACCCCAACTTCCCTTCCCCCTTCTAAAAACACCCCATCAATGCTGCACCAGTAAGCAAAGGGCATACCTCCCAACTGTACAGGCCCGTATTCACAGTCAGATGTGGGGAGAGATGTGTGCTGAGCGAACCGCTCAGCACACATCTCTCCCCCTGCTCAGCACAGCGCAATGTGTGCTGAGCTTGGAGGGGGGGAGAGGGGGGGGCACTCAATTCACCCAGCGGGTGAGATGAGCAACCTGCTAGATTGAGGTCAATCTAGCACCAGCGATAGCGACGCGCGAGGCAATTTCCTGATAATTAGGATAATAGGGGATAGTCTCCTCAAATACAGTCGTTCGCTTAAATCAGGGCAGTTGGGAGGTATGCTGAATATGCTGCAGACAGATAAGTGGGATGCCCCCCAAATTGAATAGAACTCCTTAATTACAGATGACGAGAACTCCTTAATAACAGAAATGACCAGTCTTTGTTTAATATGAAGTATAACAGGGAGTCAAGGATGATGGAGTGGGGGTGACCCGGCATAGGCAGGCAACCTACCCTTCTGGGCCACACAGCTACCACATGCTGTATATGTAGTTTTTATTGTTGCTTCTAACTGTTTATGATTTCCTGTTTTTATTTCCCCTAAATGTGCTAATTACTGTATCTTCTGCAGATTCGCCGAGCATTCCGCAGTATCAGAAACACATTACCTGAGATCCTCTATGTCTTCCTTCTCTTTATGTTCAGCGTCCTCATTTTTTCTCTCATGGCTCTGAAACTTTTTGGGAGCAGGTAAAAGTTAATTTATATAAACCTACCCACCAATCTGTGGTCCCAAGATGTTAAGCTTTAAGTGTCAGAAGAATGTGTGGTTATTTTGTATTTGCTGGGGAATATGTGTGTTTTCTGTCAATTAGAAAGTGGTTGTGTACCACAATACTCACCTTTTTCACCACAAAATATTGTCTAAAATATTTGCCATTGCAGCTTCCCAGTCCTACCCTCACCACTCCACATAGCAAAATGAATTGACTATCGTTGACTCTGCTCTATTCATAGACTATGGGGTATATGCAATTGCCGGCGAATCGCGGCAATTTTTTGCCCGTTTTTTAATTCGACACAATTCGACCGTCGAATTCCGGCAGGTGGGTGCATACTGTACATACTGTACAAATGTACATATTGTACTAAATGCAAGTTTACAAACACAGTGCAGAACTAGAAGCACTGCCAACTGCTAATTGAACATGAATGCACATTTTGCCTGTTGTTAGTTTCCAAAGTGTTTTATTGGAACATTTTTTTCTCTCCAAATTATACAACAGTAAAGATATATATAAAGATATAACATTTTGTACAGATACAAACAGAAATGTATAATAATAATAATAATACAGCATGCATTTCCATTTACATCAACAAAGTTGAAATAATCGAACAGTACTATATATAGAAATTTGCTTGGAAAGGGAAAACAGAGTGTGTGGGGGGGGGGGGGACATGAGGGATAGAAAAAAGAAGGAGGGGAGTATGAAATATGAACCACGTGCTTAGCGCAGTGAGAATGGCTATAAATAATTTTTCAATTGATCGGGGAATCAGACGGAAAAACTGTGGTTTAATACCAGGAGATTTAAAACACGGTTTATTTATTGTTTAATATCAACTTAAAGATTGTCAACAGAGCTTTCCCAAAATTTGAAAAAGTTTCAAATTATTAGTTCTTTGTGTAGGGTAAGTTTCATATTGTCTATTTATAAAAATGTACTCAACTGCTGTTTGGATAGACTTTTATGGTGCCTTTTTGTTGTTATTGCACCATGGTCTGTGAAAACAATTTTTCTTCTTCCGTCCACAAGGGGGCACAGGGAACACTGAGTATATCCTGGAGAGGAGAAGTCTGGGCACTAAATAGTTCTTATTTTATTCCCAGCAGCCCCAGACTCCCTTTCTACTATACACCACCTCCAACCACCAGCCAATCGGTTTATTTGGTGCCGATAGGAGCAGGCACCATTTTGTGGGGGGGCTGCTATTAAGTGGTACCCTCAGTTCAACTTGTTTTCTCTTAAGTCCTAGAGGATGCTGGGGTCCACATTAGTACCATGGGGTATAGACGGGTCCACCAGGAGCCATTGGCACTTTAAGCGTTTGAGAGTGTGGGCTGGCTCCTCCCTCTATGCCCCTCCTACCAGTCTAAGTTTAGAAAATGTGCCCGGAGGAGCCGGTCACGGCTAGGGGAGCTCTCCAGAGTTTTCCTAGTAAAAAGTTTTGTTAGAGTTTTTTATTTTACAGGAAGGCTGCTGGCAACAGCCTCCCTGCAGCTAGGGACTAAGAAGGGGAGCAGTGCCCGCCCTGCGGGGTCTGAGCCACTGTCTCCACCGACTTGACACTGATCGCCAGAGGGGTCGGATCCTCCCGCTACAGGGGATTTCTCGCCCCAGCAGCATGCCGCCACCCCCTTACAGAGCTGAAGAAGTGGCGAATGAGACACCGACCCCCCTAGCAAGCGGGGGGCCGGTGTGAAGATGGCGGCAGAGGGGAGGGAGTGCAGTATTAACTGCGCTCCTGGGAAGGCTCAGCGGTACATGGTGCGGCGCTGTGAGGGGCGCCCTGGGCCAGCACTTACCCCCTACACTGGTGCAGAAGCCTGTCAGGGTCCTCGGATCTCAGCCAGCACTAATTCCTCAGGCCAGTATAATCCATGAAGAGCGGGAAGACCGCACCATTAAGGGGGCAGAGCTTCTCCTCAGAGCTGACCCAGCAGCGTTTCAACGCCATTTTCCTGCCTGCACAGCGCTGAGAAGGAGAATCGGATCCCTCCACAGCAACTCCAGTTATCTTTAAACGGTACCAGGGGGTTGTAGAAGGGGGGGAGGCTGTAATACGACTGTGTGTCCTATTAAGGTGCACAGTCAGCGCAGATAAGGGGTCTCCCTTTGGTAAAAGCGCTGTTTGGGGGTTGGCTCCAATCTCTGTCTCTCTTGCCATTCTTGGGGGGGGGGGGGATGAAACACTGTCTGCTCTCACGTGTGTGTGCGTGTGTGTGTGTGTGTGTGTGTGTGTGTGTGTGTGTGTGTGTATAGAGTGTCTGGTGGTCTCCTTTAGCTATGTCCAGGGACACTGTGTCATATGCTGCAGAGGATTTGTCCTCCCAGGATGATCCCATTCCATATAATCAGGATAGCACTGGTTTAGCACAGATACCAGCAAGGGAGCATGAGTGGTTTTCCTCTATCAAATCTTGGATTTCTCAGATTTCTGACAGGGTTGCAAGTAATGAATCTGCAACCCAGGTATTACAGAACTCTATGGCAGTATGGATGGTTTCTGGTACCTCAGGACGCTCCGCTATATACCGCCATAAGCGTGCGCTTATGCATGGCACACAAGACGACACGGATACCGATTGTGATACCACAGACTGTGATGGGGATGTGTCGCAGGGGTCTGCATCTCTTGCAAAAGGGGTGCAATTGATGATAGAGGCTATCAGGGATGTGTTGAATATTAATGTTACCACACCTGACAAGGATGAGGAGGCCTTTTTCACTGAAAATAAAAAGGCCTCGCTAAGCTTCCCTGCGTCAAAGGAATTGAATGCTATATTTGAGAAAGCATGGGAAAACCCTGAGAGAAATTCCAGATCCCTAAACGGGTACAGGTGGCGTTTCCTTTCCCTGAGAAGGATAGGAAAAAATGTGAAAACCCGCCGATTGTTGACGCATCCGTGTCCAGCCTATCAAAGAAGGTGGTTTTACCTGTTCCAGGATCTGCCGCCTTGAAGGAGCCGGCTGATCGGAAAATTGATAACACACTTAAATCAGGGGCCATATTACGTCCCACTATTGCTAGTGCATGGATTGCAATAGTAATGTGGTCGGCTACCTTGCTTGAGGATTTGGATACGATGGATAAGGATGATGTTGCATTATTTTTACGCAACATACATGATTCAGCAGGTTTTATGGTAGAATCCATGAAAGCCCTGGGTTCCATGGCTGCGGGAATATCTTCAATGTCTGTTTCAGCTCGTCGGGGACTGTGGCTGCGCCAGTGGTCGGCCGACGCGGAATCCAGAAAAAGTGTGGAGTGCCTACCCTATACAGGTCAGGCTCTCTTTGGGGAAGCTCTAGATGTGTGGATATCCACGGCTACAGCGGGTAAGTCTCAATTTCTTACCTCAGCAGCACCTGCTCCGAAGAAATCCTTCTCTTCATCTGCAACACAGGCCTTTCGGCATAACAAGCCTAGAAAGGCCAGACCGTCCAATACCTTCTTTAGGTAAGGTCGAGTGAAGTCCAAGAAACCTGCCGCTGCAGGTTCCCAGGAACAAAAGCCTGCTTCAGGTACGCCAAAGTCCTCTGCATGATGGTGGACCGCACGGCCTGGAGGTGGGGCCAGTGGGAGCGAGGCTCAGACAATTCAGTCACATCTGGGTATCGTCCGGCCTGGATCCCTGGGTGATAGATATTGTATCCCAGGGATACAGGCTGGAATTTCAAAGTCTCCCTCCTCATCGTTTTTTAAAATCAGGCTTACCAGCTCTGTTGGCAGACAGTACTGTATTACAAGAAGCTGTCCAAAAGCTGGTGGAGGCACAGGTCATTGTGCCAGTTCCTCCTCCTGCGCAGGCCACAGGTTACTATTCGAACCTTTTTGTGGTATCGAAACCGGATGGTTCGGTCAGGCCCATTCTGAACCTAAAATCATTGAACCCCTTTCTAAAGGAGTTCAAGAT
Organism: Pseudophryne corroboree; assembly: GCF_028390025.1. Classification (NCBI taxonomy): domain Eukaryota; kingdom Metazoa; phylum Chordata; class Amphibia; order Anura; family Myobatrachidae; genus Pseudophryne; species Pseudophryne corroboree. The sequence continues at coordinate 733,482,171 of NC_086447.1, forward strand.
GGAGTCTCTCAGTGCTGTGATATCAGGTCTGGTAGGGGAATTCCTGGTATCCCTGGATATCAAGGATGCTTACCTCCACATTCTGATATGGCTGCCTTACCAGGCTTATCTCTGTTTCACATTGCTGGACTGTAATTTCCAGTTCCAGGCCCTGTTATTCGGCCTCTCCAAAGCACCGAGGATGTTTACCAAGGTGATGGCAGAGATGATGGTTCTCCTCCGCAAACAAAGGGTGAACATCATTCCATCTCTGGACGATCTGCTGATAAAGACATCGTCCAAGTAGAAACTGCTGCAGTCCATTGTTCTCACAACACGCCTCCTTAAGTGTCACGGTTGGATTCTGAACCTTCCAAAGTCACATTTGGAACCAACCCAGAGGTGGTCCTTTCTGGGAATGATCCTGGACACGGAAGTACAGAAGGTGTTTCTTCCGCAGGAAAAGGCGTTGGTAATACAGACTATGGTCTAGGATGTCCTGAAGCCAGCCCGGGTGTCGGTTCATCAGTGCATTCGCCTGTTGGGAAAGATGGTGGCCTCTTACGAAGCTCTCCAGTACAAGTGGTCAGGATCTCATCTCCACACGCACCAGAGAATTCGTCTGTCGCCGAAGACCAGGATTTCGCTCCTCGGGTGGTTACGATTACCTCACCTTCTGGAGGGCCGCAGATTCAGGATTGGGTCCTTCTAACCACAGTTGCGAGCCTTCGGGGCTGGGGAGCAGTCACTCAAGGAGTAACTTTCTAAGGACGGTGGTCAAGCCTGGAAGCCGGCCTGCCCATCAACATCCTGGAACTAAGAGCTGTCTACAACGGTCTTCTTCAGGTGGCCCCTCTTCTAAGAAATCGGGCCATTCAAGTGCAGTCCGACAACGTAACAATAGTGGCTTACATAAACCGACAGGGCGGAACGAAGAGCAGAGCGGCAATGTCAGAGGTGACAAGAATACTCCTCTGGACAGAAAAACACGCATTGGTGCTGTCAGCCATCTTCATTCTGGGAGTAGACAACTGGGAAACGGACTTCCTTAGCAGTCATGATCTCCATCCAGGGAAGAGGGGTCTCCATCCGGAGGTATTCAAGGAAATAACAGATCTTTTGGGGATTACCCCAAATAGACATGATGGCCTCTCGTCTCAACAAGAAGCTTCAACGTTATTGTTCCAGGTCTAGGGACCCACAAGCAGTGGCAGTGGACGTCCTGGTGTCTCCGTGGGTGTTCCAGTCAGTGTACGTGTTTCCACCACTCCCACTCATCCCAAGAATCCTAAAGCTCATAAGGAGAACAAGGGTTCAAGCGATCCTCATTGCTCCAAACTGGCCGAGAAGAGCTTGGTAAGCGGACCTTCTGAATCTACTGCAAGAAGAACCGAGGCCTCTTCCTCTTCGGGAGAAGCTGCTGCAGCAGGGGCCGTTCGCCTATCAAGACTTACCGCAGCTACGATTGACGGCATGGAAGTTGAGCGCCTGATTTTTGCTCGGAAGGGCATTCCGAAGGTCATTCCTACCCTGATACAGGCTAGGAAAGGGGTAACATCTAAACATTACCATCGTATTTGGAAGAAATATGTTTCTTGGTGTGAGTCCAAGAAGTTTCCAACGTTGGAGTTTCAACTAGGACGTTTTCTCCTCTTCCTGCAGGCAGGTGTGGATATGGGCCTGAGGTTGGGATCTGTGAAGGGCCGAAATCCGTACCATCTATTTTCTTCCAGAAACAATTGGCTGCCCTCCCTGAGGTTCAGACTTTTTTGAAGGTAGCTCTGCACATCCAACCTCCCTTTGTACCGCCAACGGCTCCTTGGGACCTTAACGTTGTGCTGCAGTTCCTCCAGTCGGTTTGGTTTGAGCCTCTACAGGAGGTTGAGGATAAATTTCTTACATGGAAGGTGGTCACGTTGTTGGTCTCAGCTTCTGCTAGACGCATATCCGAATTGGCTTTATCCTGTAAAAGCCCTTACTTGATCTTCCACAAAGATAGAGCTGAGCTCCAGACACGTCAGCAGTTTCTTCCGAAGGTTGTGTCGGCATTTCATATCAACCAACCTATTGTGGTGCCAGTGGCTACTGACTCCTCAATCACATCAAAGTCCTTGGATGTTTTAAGGGCTCTGAAGATATATGTGAAGAGAACTTCCCGTCACAGAAATTTGGACTCTTTGTTTGTCCTGTATGATCCCAAGAAAATTGGGTGTCCTGCTTCTAAGCAGACAATGACATGAAATAACATCTTCACAATCTACACGTTTCGGACGAGGACTCGTCGGAGGATAAGGACTCATCGCACTCATCGCACGGGTCTGCATACAGAGACGAGGAGGAAGGCCTCAGCTCAATGGACATTCCTGAGCTAATTAGTGCTATGAAAGCCATTCTATCCTTAGAGGAGGCAGCAAAGCCGTTGTTAAAATCTAAGGCACCTGTGTTTAAACGTCCAAAAATAGTTAGGACTGAGTTTCCTGGGTCAGAACAGCTGACGGAAAGTATGCAAGAGGCATGGGTTACACCCAGTAAGAAGTTTAGAATTCCAAGGAAATGCAATTCCCATTATCCTCTTCCAGCTGGGGACTGTTTAAAAAGGGAGCTGGCTCCCAAAGTAGATACGCATATCATACATCATTGGGATAGGAAAATAGATTGTTTTCTTAAAACCATTTTCTCCTTGTTTGCGGCAATCATAAGACCAGCCATGGCTTCAGCCTGGATGGCAAAAGCAGTGGCAGTCTGGGCTGATGCATTGGAGGATGACTTTCAATGGCATCTAGAGAGCAAAAATCCCATACTGCACATATCAAACAGGCAGCTATTTTTATGGAAGAAGGAGCCTTGGATATAGGTACAGTTGCCTCTCAGGCATCAGCCTCAGTAGTAGCAGCTTGCAGAGTGGTTTAGCTACATACATGGAATGCTGACTCAGAATCCAAGAAGGTTCTGGAGTCTTTGGGGTATATGCAATTAGCGGCGAATCGCGGCAATTTTTCGGCCGTTTTTTAATTCGACACAATTCGACCGTCAAATTCCGGCAAGTGGGTGCCGAAATTCACCATATTCAATGAAAAACGGATTCGACCGTCCCGCTGTCGAAAAACGGGCGATTTGACGGATTTTGATCCGATTTAAAAAAAACGGGGAAAAACCCGAAAAAAAATTGCGTGGGGTCCCCCCTCCAAAGCATAACCAGCCTTGGGCTCTTCGAGCCGGTCCTGGTTCTAAAAATCCGGGGGGGGAAACGGACAGGAGATCCCCCGTATTTTTAAAACCAGCATCGGGCTCTGCGCCTGGTGCTGGTGCCTGTAGTTCTACTGGAAAGAAAATACCCAAATAAAAACAGGAGACACACACCGTGAAAGTAAAACTTTATTTCATACATGCCGACACATACATACTTACCTATGTTGACCCGCCGACTGCCACGCCCCCCTCGTCACTGAAGAATCCGGGGTACCTGTGAAAAAAATTATACTCCCCTCAATCCAGTGTCCGGATCTTTTAAAATAATCCTCGTACTTGACAAAAAAAAAAAACGAACACCCGAACCAGCCGGACTGAAAGGGGTCCTATGTTTACACATGGGACCCCTTTCCCCGAATGCAGAGACCCCCCCCCCCGTGACTGCTGTCACAGAAAGGTCTCTTCAGCAAATCAGCGAGCGCAACGTCCTGGCACTCTGCTGATTGGCTATGCGATTCTGCTGTCAGACAGCGCATCGCAAAGCCTTTCCATTATATTCAATGGTGGGAACTGTGCGTCAGCGGTGAGGTCACCCGCGGTCAGCGGCTGACCGCGGGTAACCCCACCGCTACCCGCAAAGTTCCCACCATTGAAACTAATGGAGGAGCTGTGCGATGCGCTGTCTGACAGCAGACGCGCATACAGCCAATCAGGTGAGTGCCACGAAGTAGCGCTTCCTGATTGGCTGAAGGGACCTTCTGTGACAGCAGTCACGTGGGGTCCCGGCATTCGTGGAAAGGGGTCCCATGTGTAAACATGGGACCCCTTTCAGTCCGTTTGGTCCGGGTGTTCGTTTTTTTTTTTGTTTTTTTGCCAAGTACGTGGATTATAACCTGGACACTGGATCAGGTGAGTATAATTTTATTCACAGGTACACGTGGATTCTACTTGGACAAGTGGACAGAGGTCGGCGTGTGAACATAGGTAAGTATGTGTGTCGACATGTGTGTAATAAAGTTTTTACTATCACGGTGTGCGTGTCCTGTTTTTATTTGTGTATTTTTTCCCCAGTAGAACTACAGGTACCAGCGGGCCCGTTTTTCTCCCGCATGCTGGTACTTGTGGTTTTCCAAGTACCAGCTTGCGGGGGAGGCTTGCTGGGACTTGTAGTACTACTGAAAAAAAAACAATATTCTTTCAAATTTCTCAAGGCTATCAGCCCCCCATCCGCAGCCCTTGGATGGGGGGGGACAGCCTCGGGCTTCACCCCTGGCCCTTGGGTGGCTGGGGGGGGACCCCTTGATTGAAGGGGTCCCCACTCCCCCAGGGTACCCCAGCCAGGGGTGACCAGTTGGATATTTAATGTCACGGCCGCAGGGCGCTGTATAAAAGTGACCCCGGCTGTGGCATTATCTGTCCAGCTAGTGGAGCCCGATGCTGGTGTAAAAAATACGGGGGACCCCTACTCTTTTTTTGTCCCCCGTATTTTTTGCACCAGCACCAGGCGCAGAGCCCGGTGCTGGTTTTAAAAATACGGGGGATCCCCTGTCATTTTCCCCCCCGGATTTTTAGAACCAGGACCGGCTCGAAGAGCCCGAGGCTGGTTATGCTTAGGAGGGGGGACCCCACGCCATTTTTTTTCGGGATTTTACCATTCCATTTAAAAAAAAAATATATATATATTTTAAAAAATATATAAATAATACTTGTGCCTCCAAAATAGATATGCTATTACCAATAAAAAAAACACCAAAAAAAACATGTTTTAATTTTTTTTTATTAGATTCCCCCACCAAAGTGTGGCGGATTGAAAATGACGAATTTACTGTCTAAAAGCACTGTTGTCGAATTTCCAAACTTCAATTGAATATACTTTTGGCGAATTGCCGCATTTGTACCATTGCAGAAATGTCGAATTTCAAAAAGTCGAATTTTGAAAGTCCGTTTTTTTGACGAAAAGTACTGAATTGCATTGTCGATTTTTTTTTATTTTTTTTTGGCGAAAAAGTCCAGTTTTTCGACAATTTCGGGAATTCGACCGCAATTGCATATACCCCTTTGCATTTTACTTTTTGGTAAAGAATTAAACAGTATCTTGGAGTAAGAAGCGGACTCCAAGAAAGTGAAGTTTCCTTCCACACACAAATCCAAGCCTAGATTTCCTGCTTTTCGGCCCTTTCGGACTCGAGGAAAAGCAAACGAAAAGGGTTATGGCAAATATTCTCAATCTGACAAGTCTGGTAAGACTAAAAAGCATTGGGCTACCAGAAGGCCGGCTTCCAAATCAGATGATAAGCCATCAGCCCGATGATGCGGGCCTCCACCTGGGGGTCCCCAGGGTGGGAGGCCGACTTCTTCAGTTTGCACAGATCTGGCAGCAGTCTACCACAGATGCCTGGGTGCAAGAAGCGGTATCTCTCGGTTATGCATTTGCTTTTAAGAAACACCCTCCTCAAAGGTTTTTTTGTACCAGCCCGTCGTCGGTGGAAACAAAGGCCAGGAAGAGGAGTGCAGAAGTTGCTTCAGTCAGGAGTGATAATTCCAGTTCCTCCTGCACAACAAGGACAAGGTTTTTATTCCAACCTGTTTCTAGTCCAGAAGTCAAATAGGTCGTACCGGCCCATACTCAATCTCAAAGTGCTGAACAAGTACATTTGGGTGCCTCATTTTCATATGGAGACTTTACGATCCATTATTTTGGCCATGGAGCCGGAGGATTTTATGGTATCCCTGGATATCCATGACTTTTACCTTCATGTTCCTATAGCACTGTCCCATCAGCACTATCTCAGGTTAGCTATCCTCCAGCAACCGTTTCAGTTTCAGGTCTTACCATTTGGATTGGCCACAGCTCCCAGAGTGTTCACCAAAATTATGGTGGTAATAGCATTTTAGCTCCATCAGCAGGAGATAAGGATTTTCCATACCTCGACAATTTATTAATCCTTGCACAATCTCAGGAATTGCTTCATCGTCATCTGCGACAGACAATAGCTTGTTTGCAAAGACACGGTTGGCTCATAAATTGGGTAAAGTCGTCCCTAGTTCCGTCACAACGGATGCCTCACATGGGGGGCTGTGTTGGATTCAAGTCTTCAGAGAGTAATTTTACCTCTGAACAAAATTATCCAAAATTCAGTCAAGGATCCAGGAGCTGCTACACAGTCAAAAGGTATCCATTCATGCAGCAATGCGTGTGATGGGGTTGATGTTGTTGTCGTTCGATATGGTGAAGTATGCTCCGTACCACTCGAGGCCTCTGCAATGTCTGATCCTTTCCAAATGGAATGGTTTTCATCAGACAGTAAAAACGCAGACTGTGGCAGTGAGGAGGTCATTAGCCTGGTGGCTACAGATGTCCCATCTGGACAAAGGGAGACCCTTTTGGATATCAGATTGGGAAATTCTGAGAATGGATGCCAGCCTTCAGGGCTGGGGAGTGGTGTCTGGAAGGAGTTTCTTCCAGGGGCAGTGGACCAATGAAGAAAGTTGCCTGCCAATAAATCTATTTGAACTTCGGGCCATATATATGGCACTTTTTCAGCCAAAGGATATCCTTCAGGGGAAACCAGTCAAAATCCGCCCGGACAATGCAACGGCAGTAGCGTACCTCAACCATCAGGCAGGAACTCGCAGCCAAAACGCAATGAAGGAGGTAAGTCACAAATTGAAGTGGGCAGAACTTAATCATCCAGCCTTGTCCGCAGTGTTCATTCCGGGAGTCCTAGACAAGGAAGCGGATTTTCTCAGTCTACACGCCATTTATGCAAACGAATGGGGTTTACACCCCGAGGTCTTCTAAATTCTGGTAGACAAGTGGGGGCTACTGGAGATAGATCTCATGGCGTCCCGTCAGAACAACAAAGTTCATGCATATGGGTCAAGAACAAAGGATCCCAAAGCGATCTTTGTGGATGCCCTGTCAGTGAGATGGGACTTTTGTCTGGCCTATGTGTTTCCACCAATCGCCCTGTTACCCAGGGTGATGCGAAAGGCAAAACAAGGAAGGGGCACCATGATACGAATAGCTCCGGCTTGGCCGAGAAGACATTAGTACACAGATCTACTGAGGCTGTCGATGGATGTTCCATTCCTACTCCCTCAATGTCTAGATCTACTGTCTCAGGGTCCTTGCTATCACAAGCACCTGGATCGACTGTCTTTGACAGCGTGGCTCTTGAGACTTCCATCCTGAAAGCAAGAGGATTCTCGCAACAGGTAATTCAAACAATGCTCAGAGCAAAGAAACCTTCCTCAGCTCGCATTTATCACCGAATATGGCAAGCCTATATTCAATGGTGCAGTGGCTGGAAATTTGATCCTAGGTCTTTGAGAGTTTCGGATAAAGGGGGTCATTCCGAGTTGTTCGCTCGCAAGCGGATTTTAGCAGATTTGCTCATGCTAAGCCGCCGCCTACTGGGAGTGAATCTTAGCATCTTAAAATTGCGAACGATGTATTCGCAATATTGCGATTACACACCTCGTAGCAGTTTGAGTAGCTCCAGACTTACTCGGCATCTGCGATCATTTCAGTGCTTGTCGTTCCTGGTTTGACGTCACAAACACACCCAGCGTTCGCCCAGACACTCCCCCGTTTCTCCGGCCACTCCTGCGTTTTTTCCGGAAACGGTAGCGTTTTTTCCCACACGCCCATAAAACGGCCTGTTTCCGCCCAGTAACACCCATTTCCTGTCAATCACATTACGATCGCCAGAACGATGAAAAAGCCGTGAGTAAAAATCCTAACTGCATAGCAAATTTACTTGGCGCAGTTGCAGTGCGGACATTGCGCATTAAGCGGAAAATCGCTGCGATGCGAAGATTTTTACCGAGCGAACAACTCGGAATGACCCCCAAAGCTTCCTTGAGAGTGCAAGTGTCAGCATTGACTGTATGGTTCCAAAAGAAAATTGCTTACCTTCCTGGATGTACGCACTTTTTTCCAGGGAATGCTGCACATTCAACCTCCGTTTGTTTCTCCTACAGTGCCTTGGGACTTAAGTTTAGTTTTAAAGGCCCTTCAGGTTGCCCCATTTGAACCACTAAAACGAGTGGATCTTAAATGACTGACAGCTAAAGTTCTCTTTCTACTGCCTATTGCTTCAGCTAGAAGAGTTTCAGATTTAGGGGCATTATTATGTCGCCTCCTTTTCTGTTTTTTTTTTTTTATCCAGATAGAGCAGTTCTTCGAACCAAATCTGGGTATCTTCCAAAGGAGGTGTCTAAATTCCACCTTAATGAAGAAATTGTAGTCTCGACCTTCCAAGGGCCAGACCTTTCTGCGGGAGATGCATCGTTGGATGTAGTCCGTGCTTTAAGGATCTACGTGGATCGTTCCAGTGCCATCAGAAAGACAGATTCTCTCTTCATTCTCTACGAATTTCACAAAAGAAGATGGCCTGCTGATAAGCAGACACTGGCGAGGTAATGTCTCTGCTCACTCTACTCGTAAGGTAGGTCCATCATGGGCTGCACAACGTGGTGCTTCAGCAGAACAGATATGTAAGGCAGCTACATGGTCTTCCATTAACACATTCATTAGACTTTATGCCTTTAATACCTTTGCCTCTCAGGACGCTGAATTCTGGCGAAGGATTTTCCTGTCCAATCAGGAGCGTCCCCACCACTATACAAAGAAATGTGGTAAAACCAGAGCTCAGTCCTGTTTCAACATAAATGTCCAATAAAGGAACCTTTTACAACGTATCTTATGGAGGTCGATAGACAACTTGTGCAGATAGTGTCAACTTCTGATCTTCATTCCATACAGTTCCTTTCGGTGGAGAATTTACCTCAAATGAAAAATGAAGGTAATATTGTGTAGTATGTCTATAATGATGGTATCACCCACGTGAATTTATAAATGAGAACAGTGGAAAGAACTGCGTACCAAAACGCACATAGTGAATAGATATGACTCCCATAAAGGTATCTTTAACCACCAATCGCCAATAGGTAAATTAACCAATCGTGAACACACCTTTACACAATGATCCCAATATGAGGAGGTACCGTACTCACATAACGGATAATAAAGGTACTCCCATAAAGGTATCTTTAGCCACCTCCAACCGATCGTGTGAAATAAGCAACAAGTGGACACACCTTCATACAGTAATCCCTACAACGGGACATACCGTACTCACATGACACATGGCAGTTGTAATCCCATAGCGGTTTCTTTACTCGCGTCCTTCAAATATGTATTACTTAAAGGAGGTGGTGGTATGTGAACAGGATCTCCCAAATGGAAGAATGCCCACCATAAAAAAGAAACCAAAGAATGGAATTGGTAAAATACCTTTAAAAAATCTTTATTACAAAAAAATGAATGGATAAAACAGGGATGACAGGCATATGATGGAACAAAGGTGTACCTGCTCGGCAAGACTGGCCGTGAATCACCTAACAAGGAATGCCTGGACCGTCAAATTTCAGTAATATATGAAAAGTTCAGTGGCGTTCCTTAAACAGACATGTTTCGACTATAATGTTTTAGTCTTTTTCAAGGTCCCCACCACTAAATTGCTTTGGGACATCCCACTGTTATCCTTTGGGTAACCCGTGGACCCTGCAGGAGAAATAATCGTTTTGGTAGACTTACCGTTGATAACTCTATTTCTCCTAAATCCACAGGGTTCCCACCCTGACTCACCTGATTTGAGGATCCTTTCACTCACTAACCTCTTCCTTCTTGTACGGAAGGGTGTGCATATGTGTTCTTCTCGCCTGATTAGGGCTCTCTATGATGCCTTGAGCTTTGGAAAACAACTGAATTGCCTGAGACAGGCGGCGGGGATATAGGGATGGGCCCATTGCATTCTGGGAGGCCGAAAGCTTTGATCGTTTCGTACCAATCCGCTGTCGCTACCTCATATCCCAATGTTATCCTGTGGACTTAGGAGAAATGGAGTTATCAACGGTAAGTCTACCATAACGTTTATTTTACCCATAGGCAGCCTTAGACATATATGTTCCCATCGAGGTCGGCCACCAGCGCTTGCTCAGGTTGAAGATGCGTTAACATCCCTTCCATTTTCTTGCATTTGTCGCTGGGATGGCTACATGTGTATTCACGCATTTTTGGCACAGGGGGTCTCAGATTTTAACTGAATGTCCTGCTTATCCTTGCCACTTTACCGGATTTTCTCAGGGAACACATTTGTCTTTCAGTAATTCTTCTCTGGTCCCTCAGGCGGATCATCGTTGGGAAAAATTCCTCTTTGACTCTGTCTCAGGAGATGTTACTGTATATTGGAAGTCTTGCAGGATTCCAGGGTTCATCAGATGTTTTTCCCAGTGGTCAGACTTCGGCTCTTGCCGACGCCGATTTGTCTATGCTGGCGTCATCGTAGAGGGTCAGTACGTTTTTTTAAATACAGTTTTTGGGCTCTCTAGTTCCACCTACGATATGCTAGAGTATGCTCTATTTCACACTCGATCTTTTGAGATGGAAGTTTTGGCTCGGTGGAACAGATCACTTCTGCAAACAAAGATGTTCCTCATCAGAGGCAGAACTCTGGGAGGCAACGGAGTCATCTGCCGCCGGGCTCCTGCTCTGAAGGGGGGCACCTCTCCTCCCATTCTGTGACACCATTGAATTAAGTTAATTGATAGCTGTTGCTGTCTTTTCAGTGGGCGACTTCCTCGCTGGTCCCTGCACTTTACAAATCACACCCTCTTTATTATACGGAATATACTCATTTTACAATTGTCATACCCAGGATTAGAAACCACAACCTATTACACTGGAAGCAGACACCTTACTGATGAAGCTGTTTGCTCCTATATAGGAAGTATGAGAATTCTAACTATATGAAATCACTTCTCTGACAATTACACGTAATTTCATATAGTTAGAATTCTCATGCTTCCTCTATAGGAGCAAATAGCTCTATCAGTAAAGTGTCTGCTGTCAGTGTAACAGGTCATGGGTTCTAATCCTGGGTATGACTGCTAAGAAATGTGTGATTTAAAATAAAAGACAATTTAATGTATAAATACAGTATATAATTTTTTTTCAGAACACTCCACACACACACACACACACACACACACACACACACACACACACACACACACACACACATATATTATATATATTATTATATTATATAATATAGGAAATAGGGGGGCACCAATATTTATCTTGCCTCCGGGCGACTGTGACGAACTTACGCCACTGTTCCTCATCTCTCGAAAAATCAGTCGATCCCTCCTGAGGTGGCTCCGAGAGATTCCACACCCCTTTTGTATCAGGTCTGAAGTCCTCCTCACCATCGACGCAAGTCTTCACAGCTGGGGCTAGCCAAACATTGCCAGATTGGTGTCTTGACACAGCCACAAGCTGCTAAGACACGGTTTCTGTGTCTGAGAGTTGGGGCACTTTATCAGTACAGAGGATGTTCCTGCTCTTTTACATCTTCCTCTGAAGTCAGGAATCCTGAGAGTCCTTCGCAGTTTGACATTGGAGTGATGCTAGGTGATCCTCGTGGCTTGGATCTAGCCATGATGGCCATGGTGGGCAAGTCTTCTATGTCTCTCCCCCAACATTCCTCTGCATTGGCCTCTCGGGGCAGATGTTCTGTCATAAGGGTCGGTACTTCTGTCCAGATCTGGCCCCGCCACTCTTTGGTAGGGTGGCTCTTGGGACAAAAGGAGTGCAAGATATAGTAAACCTACTAAATCAGGCGCTAACACAATGTATACTTTACATTTCTAAAATGCACCTCTTAGAATGTTTAGTTAAAAACAGCAGCTCCTATATGGCAACTGGATGCCTTACACAGAAAAATACCCAACTGAGTTTCCAAGGAAACATTAAGAAGCACTAATAATATATGTATTCAGAATATATTTTAATATTGCTTAGAACCATAAAAACAAAGTATCAATGTTCAACCAAATAAATAAATGGTAACAAGATTGTATAGTAGCAACAGTAAAAATGTATAATCAGTATAGCTTGCTTATTATGTGTGTGCAGTACTGCAGTCCATTGTTAAAGGAGACGTGCTGGGATTATCCGCTGATTAATATAGCTCAAGTGCACTGGAGAAACTTCCCCTGGTTTTATGGGGGAATAGAAAATGCTTAGTTCGAGCCCCTGAATTACGGGGCACTGATCTCACCCAATACTGGAGGTCTCCGCTGATTCCCGTCAATAGCGTATTGCAGCTTGTACTATGTGCGGTTAGATGGCTCTTATCTCGATGTATCCGGAAGAGAAGCCGCAAATTCCCATAGGCAAGTCTGCAGACAGGGCTTTTCAAGCACAGCGGTGGGCACTTGTGGTGTGATGTCCGGCCAGGCACCAATTGGGGAGGATTAATTTAGCAGAAGCAGGGTTGAGAATGGTAAACAGAGGTCTCCTTTCAGGGGCTAGCAGTTGCCACGGTCCTCAACGCGTTTCTCTGCCCAACGTAATGAAACTGCCGATTACGTTGGGCAGAGAAACGCGTTGAGGACCGTGGCAACTGCTAGCCCCTGAAAGGAGACCTCTGTTTACCATTCTCAACCCTGCTTCTGCTAAATTAATCCTCCCCAATTGGTGCCTGGCCGGACATCACACCACAAGTGCCCACCGCTGTGCTTGAAAAGCCCTGTCTGCAGACTTGCCTATGGGAATTTGCGGCTTCTCTTCCGGATACATCGAGATAAGAGCCATCTAACCGCACATAGTACAAGCTGCAATACGCTATTGACGGGAATCAGCGGAGACCTCCAGTATTGGGTGAGATCAGTGCCCCGTAATTCAGGGGCTCGAACTAAGCATTTTCTATTCCCCATAAAACCAGGGGAAGTTTCTCCAGTGCACTTGAGCTATATTAATCAGCGGATAATCCCAGCACGTCTCCTTTAACAATGGACTGCAGTACTGCACACAAATAATAAGCAAGCTATACTGATTATACATTTTTATTGTTGCTACTATACAATCTTGTTACCATTTATTTATTTGGTTGAACATTGATACTTTGTTTTTATGGTTCTAAGCAATATTAAAATATATTCTGAATACATATATTATTAGTGCTTCTTAATGTTTCCTTGGAAACTCAGTTGGGTATGGCTCTTGGGACAGCCGTCTTGAGAGCAACAGGTTTTTCCAGGAGGGCCATTCGTACGATGCTCGACTCTCAAAGGCCGTATTCGGCTAATCTTTATCTTCGTGTTTGGCGGACATTCTTCACACTGTACTGCCACGGGTTTTGACCCTAGGTTATTCCAGCACTCTTGAATCCTTCCCTTTCTACAGGCGAGGTTGGATTTGGGCCTCTGCTCTCATATTTGAAGGCACAGGTCTAAATTGCTCTCTTACCGAATGTACAAGTCTCCTTTCTGGGCATTGTACACGTCCATCCACTGTTTGTCCCTTCAGTTGCTCCATTGGACCTGCCCTTGTTTCTTTGGGCTCTCCAGTCCACTCCTTTTGAGCCCCTGCATACGATGGACATTTGTTGGTTTGCATGGAAGTTCGTTTTATAACTCGCTATTGAGTCGGCCTGGAGGGTGTCCGACTGGGGTGCGGTCAAAATCCTGCTGGACGGGATCCCGGCGGTCGGAATACCGACACCGGGATCCCGACCGGCACAATCCCGAGATATTCTCCCTCTGTGGGTGTCCATGACACCCATAGAGGGAGAATAAATTAGTGTGCTGAGCGTAGCGAGGCACCGTGCCTGTAGCGTGGTGAGCGCAGCGAGCCCGCAAGGGGCTGCGTTGCGCTCGCCCCCGTCGGGATTGTGCCGTCAGGGATCTCTGTGTCTGTATTCCGACCGTCGGGATCCCGTCCGGCGGGATCTCGTAATGATCCCGTCCTTTGCTCGCTGATTGCTCGCCTTCTCTTGCTGCTCACTCTTTCTGCCTTTCCATGCAGATCTGGCAGTTCTTACCCAAGGTGGTGTCTCTGTTTCACATCAACCAAGAGATAGTGGTTCTGTCTTCTATGCTCCGAACACTTCACTGGAGGTAGCCTCTCTTGATGTGGTGAGAGCTCTCCGAACTTTCATGGACAGGACCGGGGAATTCCGCACGTTGGATTCTCTTCGTCCTGTATGATGTTCACAAGTGGGGCTGGCCGGCATCAAAACAGACTTTGGACAGGTGGCTCTGCTTGACTATCTGCCACTTTTACTCTATGGTGGGTCTTCCTGCCCCTGCTGTTGTGTCGGCTCATTCTACCTGGTCTTTGGGAGCTTCTTGGGCAGCTCAGCATGGTGCTTCTGCAGAGCAGCTTTTTAAAGTGTCCACGTGCTCCTCTGCCCACACTTTTCTTCATTTTTATGCTTTTGACACCTTTGTGTCTTAAGATGTAAACTTTGAGTGTACAGTTCTCAGCGCAGCTCCAGTGCGTCCCCGCCCGTTAGGAGATGGCTTTAGAACGTCCCAGTGTTCCCTGTGCCCCCTAGTGGATGGAAGGAGAAAAGAGGATTTGTTCTTTCCTTGTTAAATCCTTTTCTTAGAGTCCATAGGGGGCCCACCCTGACGCTCCTTGCTTGCGGGGTATTGTTCCTATATAGCGGTTCTTTGAATGCCTTTCCTGCAATTGTGTTTGCATTTATGCCGGTTTTCCTTCTCCCTCTCCTTCTCCTCGCTCCTGCCTTGGGCTTTCTAATACCCCTTTCACACCAGAAATGCAGGGGCAAAACCTGGGAATACTGCCACGGGCTCATGCAGGGACATTCCCGGTTTGGGTCCGTTTATACCAGCATTTGTAGCCGAGACATCCCGGGTCTGCACCTTTCATACTGAACCCGGGATGGCCCTGCATTTTCTGAAAATGGGCGTCTCAGAAAAAACACAAGACCAGGAAGTGCCCTGAATAGCCAATCGGCATCAGCAGAGGCAACCCGGGAAGGTGGGACATGTCCCTGCACCATTCACACTGTCCAGGTTCCAGGGAAGATCCCGGGACCAACCCTGGTCGATTGCAGGGTTGAAATGCAGGGACAGAAATCCCGGGATTTTGTCCCTGTACCCTTTCACACTGAGAAATTTCCCGGGTTGATGCACGTTCATCTGTTTTAACCTGGGAAATTTTGGGCTGTGTGAAAGGGGTATTATATAACAGGCTGGCTGGGGGCAGGGAATATTGGAAAGGGAGTCGGGGGCTGCTGGGGAAAAAAAATTTCATTATTCTGTGCCCAGACTGTCTCCCCTCCAGGCTATACCCAGTATTCCCTGTGCCCCCTACAGTTGCGAAGAAAAGGTTTTATCAAGGTTAGAACATAAATCCTCTTTTTCCTAATTATTACAGTGTGATTTATGTTTAAATGTGCATTAATGTTGAAAATTCAGAACCGTTGATTTTTTGTTCAGCCCGTGCAATTTACATTTATTTTTTAAAGGGAAAATATAGTTTATAAAGCAAGAATTAAATGAGGTTATGGAAAAGCAATGATCTCTCCTTTTCTTTATTACGTCACTCATCTGCAAAGTGATGGGGCAGAGAGTATAGTTCAGACAGTGCACAATGGCAATGTTCTGGTTGCCTCTGTAGCCATTATGCTACCCTTTGGCTTTTTCCCTGCAGGGTTGTAACATAAGCACCATTACTGCCTAATTTTTGCTTTTATCGTCATTATTCTCGGTAGCTTGGTTTACAGCACTAAACTAAATAATTTATCCAGGTTTTCCTGCATTTTACTGTATTGCTGTTGCTGCTCATCGGTGATAAGTTTTATATGCAGCTATAAAAAATTGCGATATGAAATGGTACTTGAATAATAGTGTTCTTTTACCAATAGGCCCCTTAGTCACTGTAACCAGGTTCAGTTGTACTGTACATATCACATTGTGACTCGGTGATGTCACTGGCTCCTAATGATTGGCCATCGGAAATGTTGCCCCAATACTTAATGGGTGCCATATGAGACAGATGGCAAGCACCTTACGTCTCTGCTTTGGTATGGTATCATATTTGGCTATATAGATGTTATATGAATTTGCTCTTTCTCCAATCTTTCTGTTATTTGCAGGAAACTGAAGACGGCTGAAGGAGAGCCTTACTTTGAAAATTACCTGGAAGGTGTATTTAATCTTTATGTACTGGTAACTACTGCTAATAGTCCTGATGTCATGTAAGTATTGCTCCATAGGGATATAGTTACATTACTGGCGGTAAGGATACCGACGCCGGAATCCAGACCGCTGACAATGCCGTCAGCTGGAATCCCGGCTAACAGAACCTGTGGCGAGCGCAGTATGCTGACCGCCAGGATCCCATACCCAACGCGCTCCATATATTTAAATAATTTCCATATAGCAAGGGTTTAGTACAGTATGTGCTTATTTCATCTTTAGTTTGCTATTTAATGCAGCATTTTACTGTTACTACTATATTCTCATAATAAATAGGGTTTTTGTTCAATTGTAATAAACATTGCACATGTTAATACTTAATGGAGGTAACTGAAGTAATGGCATGATAGTGGCTGCAGTCAAGTGCATTGATTTCAAATCGGTGTATGACGCCCATTTCTAGTGTGTCTCAGGGCGCGGTTGATTCATTGTGTTACAAAAATTTAAGAGGGTCTTTCCTTAGCCATACAGGACAAATAAAAAGATCTGTTTCCAATTTGGAGGCATCATTGACAAAGTTCTAATTGACATTCCATCCCATATACTATACCTTTTAGTGAGGAAAGATTAGTCTAGGCATACCTCCCAACTGTCCCTCTTCAGACTGAAATTGGAACTGTCCCTCTTTCCTGAAAGTCAGATGCATGTTTTCTTTTAAAGGGATGAGTAATGGACAGTAATACACCCCCAGATAGCATGGTCACCCTCTCATGGATGCTTTGTCCCAATTTTACAACAAGAAAAGTTGGGAGCTATGGCTGCAGGGATAATTCAGTCTCTGATTACATTTTATGAGATGACACTCCTGACAAATGCACTGTGAGATTGTTTTTTTTACATTAGATTGTTTTGTCCAAATAAAAAAACAAAAGCATCTTTGCCTTTTTCATGTTACACCTAAAATTGTGGTGTTTATATAAAAAAGCTGCAAAAATAGAACCCTGTGTAAGACCAGAAAAGAATGTAATGGTGTAGAAATGTAACTGAGCTTAGGGGTCTATTTACTAAAGGGGGTACTCACGGAGCGATATTCTAAGCAATCTGACTAGATTGTTTAGAATATCAGCCTGATCGCTCCGTGAGTACCCCTTACAGCGATAGCAATGCGCAGCCCTGCGCATCGCTATCGCTGCTGCTAGATTGGCCTGCATGCAGGCCAATCTAGCGGGTCGCTCGTTTCACCCGCTGGGTGAAGTGAGCGGCCCCCCGTCTCCCCCCGCACGCTCAGCACAGATCGCGCTGTGCTGAGCGGCGGGAGAGATGTGTGCTGAGCGGTTCGCTCAGCACACATCTCTCATGCATCGGCCCGTGGGTACTGGGCTTTAGCCTTAGATGGAGATAAAGTCGCTGGAGATAAAGTACCAGCCAATCGGCTCCTAACTGTCATTTATCAGCGACAGCCTGTGGCATAGCAGTTAGGAGCCGATTGGCTGGTACTTTATCTCCAGCGACTTTATCTCCGTCCAAGGCTTAGTAAGTAGACACCCTTAGTGGCACATTTACTAAGCCATGATAAGAGCGGAGAAGTGGCCCCATCAACCAATCAGCAGCTCTGTATAATTTTATAGTATGCAAATTATAGATGTTACTTCAGTGCTGATTGGTTGCCATGGGCAACTTCTCCACTGGCTCACTTCTCCGCTCTTATCACTGCTTAGTAAATGTCCCCCTAAGTCACAAAGTTTCCGCTATCGTGAACATTGGAACCCCTGATATTGTTATGTTTGTTACACACAGCATAGAGAACACTTTTTTCACCTTTTTTTTCCTTCAACATATTTTGGTGACACTGCCCCCAATGTATTATGATCCTGATTTAAAACAGTTGATGTGTCCTCACTGTTTTTTTACTGTAAAATACAGTATGACTGCATGTATCTGTGTCACATGATGTTCATATATGATTCTGTTTACTTTTCAGGATGCCCGCTTATGATTACAATTGGTGGTACTCCATCTTCTTTATAGCTTACATTATTCTGAACACTTACATCTTTATGTCAGTTTTCTTAGCTGTCGTGTACAACAATTACAGAAAACACTTAAAGGTAGGCTATTACATTTATAAGGGTAGGATGTTTAATTGAATGCTTTTTTTTGTTGTATAATCCCTTTGTCAATGTTGCCAAGTCATGTGATTTAGTTGTCACAATAATTAGTGTTCGTGCCAGAATCTACAAGAATTGGCAAAAATAATTTTTCAAATATAATTGAAAACATCAACTAGACCAGTGGTTCTCAAACTCTGTCCTCAGGACCCCAAGCTGTTCACGTTTTACAGGTCACCCGGCAGGTGCACCTGTATATTACCAACTGTCACATTTTAAAGATCCACGGGGGATCTGGAAAGTATGAACTGTTTGGGGTCCTGAGAAACGAGTTTGAGAACAGCTTCACTAGGTGATTAAAATATATACTCCTGCGTCTTGCAAATGACCTATGCGCTCCTTCCAGAATCCTTCCTCACCACATGGACTAGCATCCAATCAAATTTTGTCTATCATTTATTAGAATACAATGGAGAATTGATAGTGATTGGTTGCTATGGGCATCTCCACCACTTATCTGTTTTAGAAACTTTAGTAAATCTCTACACCTCCTCTAAATATATTTTAGATCATTCACCAATGCTGAAGTAGTTCTCAAAAAGAGAGGAAACCTAGTTCAATATTGCAATAGACAAGAAACAAGGTTTATTTTCACTAAACACACACAATATAAAAACAATAACAGGCATGTAACCATATAGGTATAATTCAGGAGTCTTTCACAAGCAGTGCTGCACTCGTCTAGTTACAGTCCCAGTTGGTAGGAGGGTGAAGGAAAAGGTCCGGACTATTCCTTTTACGGCACCAGGTAGACAGCACACCAACAGATCTCCTTTAACAATGTTCACCAACCTAAAGCTTTTCGGACAACAGTCCCTCATCAGAGGCATGTTTCTACTGGATGTAAAATGTGACTATAAGCTGCAGTAATACAAGGAGTAAGTTATTTAAATATATAAAATAATACCGCGCTATGTGTACAGTATATGTAAATATAGCTGCTCCGTAATAATAATAACAATTCAATACATAAATAAGGAGCGCTAGTAATGTGTGGTACTTATTGTTGAATGCTCGTACCCAGGGGTTAAAGTGAGCCGGAACGGGGCGGAACTGCGTTCCGTCAGTTCCACTTGGAAACGGAACGCGGTTCCGCCTCCTCTGGCTCACCTAACCCGGCGATGTGTCCCCGTCGCTGCAGGGAGATGACGGGCGCACACTGAGAGTGTGTTACCAGCGGGCGCCCGTCTTCCCGCACAGCGGCAGCCGGAGGCAGGAGCTCAGTACTGAGCTCCGCCTTCCGGCTCAGTCAGTGCGCGCTATGGGAGAGACGTCATGACGTCTCTCTCATAGTGCAGAGGAGCGGGCGGCGAGAGGACTGCGGCGGCCGGACAAGGAGCGGGGCTTGGTAAGTATGGTGTGTGCTGTGTTTTTTTATTTTTTTTTATTTGTGTAGCAGCTGGGGGGCAAACTACTGAGAGGTCATTACTACGGGGGCATTACTACTGGGGGGCAAACTACTGAGGGGCATCTACTGGGGTCATTACTACTGGGGGGCATTTATTGGGGGACATTACTACTGGGGGCAAACTACAAGGGGGCAAACTACAGAAGGGCATTACTACTGGGGGACAGACTACCGAGGGGCAGTACTACCGGGGGACATTACTACAAGGGGGCAAACTACAGGAGGGCATTACTACTGGGGGGCAAGCTACTGAGGGGCATCTACTGGGGGGCATTTACTGGGGGACATTACTACTGGGGGGCAAACTACTGAGGAGCATTACGACTGGGGGGCATTACTACTGGGGGGGCATTACTACTGGGGGGCAAACTACAGAGGGGCATCTACTGGGGGCATTACTACTGGGAGACATTACTACTGGGTGCAACCTACAGGGGGCAAACTACAGGAGGGCATTACTACTGGGGGCATAACTACAGTGGCATTACTACTGGGGGCGTAACTACAGGGGTTAAACTACTGGGGGCATTACTACTTGGAGGCATTACTACTGGGGGCTAAACTACAAGGGGGCATAACTACAGGGGCTAAACGACTGGTGGCATTACCATTAAGGGCATTACTACTGGGGGCACTACTAATGAGGGCATTGTAAAGGGGGCACTTCATAAGGGGCATCACTCCTGGGGTCATAAGGGGCACTGCTATTGCGAGCATTGCATAAGGGGCACCACTACTATGGGCTCTATATAAGGGGCGCTACCACTGTGGGCATTGTATAAGAGGCGCTACTGCTGTAGGCATTAAGTGTATTATGGGGTGCTACTACTGTGGGCGTTATTACTATTGTGTAACACGCCCCTTTTTTGAGACCACACCCCTTTTTGCGGCGCGCGCCTACGGAATACCTTTCTTGAATTGCACCGTGGGAAGGGGGGTGAGTTCCACCACCTCTCTAGGACCACTTTAAGCACTGCTCATACCTGTAAAACAAGTTCTAGTTAATGTAATACCCTGAAGTTATTACATAAAATGGGGACCCCCTTGTTTTTTTATTTACATTGTGGAACTACAAAGCCCAGGATAGATCGTTGGCTGAACTGTGATGTTCCCTGTCAGATTGGGACAGGGATTTTGCCGCCAATTCTCTGGTGTGTCACCTCTCACCTAGCAACATAAAAAGTCCTGGAAAGTATGGCCCCAGCTGATTGGGTCCCCTGGGTTGTAAGGCAGAGTGACCAGGGGGTGGTCTGTTGCTGGGGCCCTGGGAGCCAGTCATCATAGAGGGGAGGTGGAGGAGCAACAGGACCCTTAAAAGAAGCCTCACAGCACAGGAGAGGGTGCCTCTGGAAGAATGGGAATATGTACCTGGGGAAGTGGAGCCATGTAGTGTCCAGAGCCTGAAGACTGGAGTATGCAGTGCTGGGAGGATCGCTGCCAGAGGATTCGGGAGCCAGCCCGAGACCCAAAGAGGACCAGCGCCGAAGAGAGGGGCTGCCTGTGATGCTGCCAGACAGAGCGGAGGACGGGTGCTGAGGACCGGTGTCCCGCTTCCCTGCTCTGTGGACCGGTGGAAGAAGAGGAGCGGCCGCTGTTTGGAGAAGACTACAGGCACCGCAGAGGACAACCGCCGCAGAGGAAGGAGGACCTGGATGAGGACCCCTGTTCGGCTGGAGGGATATCCACGGAGACTGGAGCGGAGGACGGAGGACCCGACCGGGAGAGCGGAGGATGTCACAAGTTGCCGGAGGGAGGTGCCCAGGACAAGAGTGCATCCCCGGTGTGAATGTATTTACCTGCTATTGAGGTATGCTGGCACTTATAGTTCTCTTATGCAAGCTCCGCCCAGCAGTTTTAAAGCTAATGTGAATGTATTTACCTGCTATTGAGGTATGCTGTCACTTATAGTTCTCTTATGCAAGCTCCACCCAGCAGTTTTAAATCTAATGTGAATGTATTCCTCTACTACTTGTTAATGCTAACGCTGGTTACCTGAGACTATAGTAGAGAAGCCATAGCCAGCCTGATTCAACTGTGCACCTGTTTCCTGCTTACCTGCCACTTGTTAATGCTAACGCTGGTTACCTGAGACTGTAGTAGAGAAGCCATAGCCAGCCTGATTCAACTGTGCACCTGTTTCCTGCTTACCTGCCACTTGTTAATGCTAACGCTGGTTACCTGAGACTGTAGTAATAAAGCCATAGCCAGCCTGTTTCAACCGTGCACCTGTTTTCTTTGGGATTTAATATATTGAGCTATTTCGGTAATGTTGGCCTTAATTTAGAGCGTATCGGTTGCATGAATCCTGTGAATCCTGTTAATGTTGTTTGAATAATAAAATGGAGTTTGATCCTGTATATTTGTGTTTTGTCATTGTGTCTGAGGGGTAAAGCAGGTCTGCCGCTCTGATCACCCGAACCTGATTCATATTAGCACCCCACAATTTAGTTTAAGATTCCGGCACCGGAATTGTGGGTGTTTCAGTTGATTACATTAGTATAATGTAAACAGCTCTTTTTTGACATAGTTAGGAGATAGAGTATGGCTTTTGTGCGTCAGGGGTTCCGACGGTCCGGTTTACACAGTGTTTGCGGGTACAAGATCTAACTTTCCCTGCTCTCCCTACCTGTGTTGCCATCTTCAGCGGCTGTCGTGTTTCTCAGCGTAAACGTCTGCAGCGCCTGCTTCAGCGGCTTACGATTTCTCCCTGCTTGGTTCCCCCGTGTGGCTTGCAGCTCCAAGGGGGCGCTGGTGTGAATATCACTATCGCGTCTCTCTGCTCAATCTCAGCGGTCTCTCCAACATGTTTCGGGCTGGGACGCCCTTTATCAAGGATTTTGATTATAAAAACTGGTATCCTTATATTCTTAAAATTTTTTATTATTTCTCCATTAAAAAGAGGAAATGTAAAAACGAATGTTTAAATAAATAGCGGCAACCATCTGCTTTGTTGAGCCTACATGGAGCATAGTTAAATACTTCTTGTATGTATATTTTTTTATTTTATTGAAATTTAATATGGCGTTCATAATTAATTATATGAATATGATTAGTTAATAAAATATATATTTAAATATATGAGATTTAATGTTCTATTAAAAATGTATTTATGTAAATTTCTACATTCAGTCCATCAGGTTGCAGGGTCCGCATGTAGTAAATCCACTTTGTTTCTTTTTTTCTGAATTCTAAGCAAATTTCTCTTACGTCCTAAAGGATGCTGGGTACTCCGTAAGGACCATGGGGTATAGATGGGCTCCGCAGGAGACATGGGCACTCTAAAGACTTTAGAATGGGTGTGCACTGGCTCCTCCCTCTATGCCCCTCCTCCAGACCTCAGTTAGATCCTGTGCCCAGAGGAGACTGGGTGCACTGCAGGGGAGCTCTCCTGAGTTTCTCTGTAAAAGACTTTTGTTAAGTTTTTTATTTTCAGGGAGCACTGCTGGCAACAGGCTCCCTGTATCGTGGGACTGAGGGGAGAGAAGCAGACCTACTTAAATGATAGGCGCTGCTTCTTAGGCTACTGGACACCATTAGCTCCAGGGGGTCGGAACACAGGTCTCACCCTCGCCGTTCGTCCCGGAGCAGCGCCACCGTCCTCCTCACAGAGCCGGAAGATAGAAGCAGGGTGAGTATGTGAAGATGGAAGACTTCAAAGGCGGCAGAAGACTTCAGATCTTCTATGAGGTAACACTACGCGCCATTGCTCCCAACACACACACACACTGGTGGCACTGTATGGGTGCAGGGCGCAGGGGGGGCGCCCTGGGCAGCAATTATTAACCTTCTAGGGACACTGGCAGAGATATATACTGCGGAGGCAGTATATGGCAAAAAACCCCGCAAGTATAAAGATTTGAGTGGGATCGAAGCCTGCCGGTGAGGGGGCGGAGCTTAATCCCTCAGCACTGACCAGCGCCATTTTCTCCACAGCACGCTGCAGAGAAGCTGGCTCCCCGGAATCTCCCCTGCTGAACACAAGTACAGAGGGCAAAAAAGAGGGGGGGGGGGGCACACTTATTTGGCGCAGTGAGCATATTTTTATAAAAGCGCTGTACTGACTGGGATTTTATTCCAGTGTCCGGTGGCGCTGGGTGTGTGCTGGCATACTCTCTCTCTCTGTCTCTCCAAAGGGCCTTATTGGGGGACTGTCTCTATATATATATATATATGTATGTATGTACGTACGTACGTACGTACGTACGTACGTACGTACGTACGTACACATATATACATATATATCTATTCCTGAGTGTGTGGGGGTGTCGGTACATGTGTGTCGGCATGTCTGAAGCGGAAGGCTCATCTAAGGAGGAGGTGGAGCAGATGATTGTGGTGTCTCCGTCGGCGACGCCGACACCTGATTGGCTGGATATGTGAAATGTTTTAAATGCAAATGTGTCTTTATTATATAAGAGAATGGACAAAGCAGAGTCCAGAGAAAAGACAGGGAGTCAATCCATGGCTTTGGCTGTATCACAGGGCCCTCCAGGGTCTCAAACGTCCCCTGTCCCAAGTAGCAGACACTGATACCGACACGGATTCTAACTCCAGTGTCGACTACGATGATGCAAGGTTACACCCAAGGGTGGCCAAAAGTATTTATTATATGATTATTGCAATAAAAGATGTTTTACATATCACAGGTGAACCCTCTGTCCCGGACACGAGGGTATGCATGTTTAAGGAAAAGAAACCTGAGGTAACCTTTCCCCCATCTCATGATCTGAACTCGTTATTTGAAAAGGCTTGGGAAACTCCAGACAAGAAACTGCAGATTCCCAAGAGAATTCTTATGGCGTATCCTTTCCCTGCACAGGACAGGTTACGGTGGGAATCCTCGCCCAAGGTAGACAAGGCTTTAACGCGCTTGTCCAAAAAGGTGGCGCTACCGTCTCCAGATACGGCAGCCCTCAAGGATCCTGCTGTTTGCAGACCGGAAACTACCTTAAAATCAATTTATGCACATACGGGTGCTTTGCTCAGACCAGCAATAGCGTCGGCTTGGGTTTGTAGCGCTGTAGAAGCTTGGGCAGATACCTTGTCATCTGACATTGATACCCTAGATAGGGATACCATTTTATTGACCTTAGGTCATATTAAAGACGCAGTCTTATATATGAGAGACGCTTCCAGAGACGTTGGGCTGTTAGGTTCAAGAGCCAACGCCATGGCGATTTCTGCTAGGCGAGCCCTGTGGACTCGTCAATGGACGGGTGATGCCGACTCAGAGACATATGGAAGTTTTGCCTTACAAGGGTGAGGTTTTATTTGGGAAGGTCTCGCGGACCTGGTTTCCACAGCTACCGCGGGTAAATCTAATTTTTTACCTTATGTCCCCTCACAGCAAAAGAAAACACCGCAATATCAGAAGCAGTCCTTTCGGTCGCTTAAGTCCGGAAGAGGTCGGGGCTCTTCCTTCCTCGCCAGAGGTAAGGGTAGAGGGAAAAGAATAGACAATGTGTTTGTTGCAAAGAAGCAACAGCAGAAGTAGATTGCTTTTTGGAGCACTCTTTTGTAATGAATTTTAATGTATAAATCAATAAGATATAATTATGATAATTTAAAACGTAACCTTTAATTATTCCTCCTAAAATAGAAGGGGTGCTTAGAGTGGCATAAACCTGCATGCGTATGTCACTATATGAATGTATGAATTCTAATGCATCCCCTATAGAAAATATATCTATCTGTGTCTTAAATTAAACCCTTTTATTTTTTTTATATTTTTTTACATGTATGTGGTGAAAATATTAATGGATACAATCAGGATATGACCATCTTGTGTATCAAAAATACGAATTAGTGAATCACACCTTATAATATACAATTAAATAATCACTTGAGGTGTTAGTACTTCAAATAGTTAATAAAATAAAATCATTCATAGATTACAATATGCTTATGGATCGCAGCCAGTAGCAAACATTTAAGATAATTTGTCAATGAGATAATCAAATTAAATCCACATCTATACCTTTAAACAATCATGATTAAATTATAACTGTATTTTCAACTCTAAACACTGGTGACCTTAAGTCTGTATCTACAGTATGTAACAATCTTGACTTGTCTTAGTCTTCAACAAGTTCCTAAACACATGTATCGAATTTATTACATTCCTGGCTTGTATCATTATTTAGCTATTTTCTAAATCAATGTATCAGAATGACTGCTCATAACCCTGGATTATATTTCTCATGATGGCACAAGTTATTCCACACCGCCTGCATACATAATTTCACAACCCTGTTGCTTTAAACACGGACAAATCCTCTCTTCAAATTTTCACAGATACACATAAGAGCCATTTGGGAAATTATCCTGTGTTCAAATTTCTCAGTCTTCACTACCTTTACTGTTTTTGGTCAGATAACTCCCACACATAATACATGCATAGAGTATTTGCAAGAGGCATTAATTCCGCATTAGTTATTCCACACCATCTGCATCAATAAGTATCAATCCCGCAGTTCTACTGCAACCTTGTTATTTTCCTTATTGTGAACTTATTCACTGATTTAGCATGTATCAGAATCCCTTAACATGAAGATTGGACATGGAAAGCTATCCGGCGCAGGGAATTTGCATAGCTATGCTTCTAAATGCCGCGACAAATCAAAACATTCACAATAATCAATGCATACACAATGTATAATCCTAGGACATAAAAGACTGTGCTAAATCATAAAATATCACAAAAAAGAGATATCACACTGAGCTGTTGTACTGCAATCTCACTTGCTCTAAAAAGCTTCCTAGCAAGTTCATAAATAGTGCACATTAACAAGTCATTCGTCTATTGGTTCAATACTTCAAAATACCACTGTGGTGAATGCAATAGTAAATAACCAGCAGTGAACTTTGTTGAATTCTTGTCACTGTATGGAAAACTATTACTGTGAGTGCACTGTTAATTCAGACCATATGCAAAGTGTGTCGCGTGATATCATCGCTTATCTTCATAACTAGATTAGTGACCATAGAGAATAGTACAGTCCAAGATGCCGTCTCCCTCATCTGCTGCCCTTTATCTTCATAGAGCGGATACTGGGTGAGAGTAAGGGTGATTGCCGTGCTGATAGAAAATTAGATTCAGCGTCACTTTGTCACCCTGTACCTGGTGTTAGATGGATCCTGTTACCACTTGGCATTGCAGGATCTAAATTCGCCAGCAGGAGACAGGTGAACGCTAGGAAAAAAGGTTTAATAGTGCAGAGTGTGTCATGAGACCATAAATAGAGTTGGCTTGAAATTTGTATCATTTATACAACTCAGGCAGAGTTCTTTCGGGATAACGTTACTCAAATTGGGACTACCAATTAAATAATAATGCTGCACATCCAGGCTGCATGTGTAATCAATTATGGGTTAGAGCTGCTTCTGATAAAGCCCTATAATATAGCCACAAGTTAGGAGGCTTCATTCACTGCCCGTGGGTTAAGGCAGGATATTTTAAGCCACATAATATTGCCAATTATGATAACAACCCATCAGTATTTGGCTACATATGTCACCAGTGTAGTTCAAGTCAGCCCTGCATTTACTGTTCCGTATGCGGCTTCCCCCTGCTGTGAGGTGCCGTGACCATTCGGCTATGGTCTAAATTGAGACGGAGACTGAGGCCGGGTATTCCATAACGGATGGGTATAGTGCAGAGATGTCCAACATGATACCTGTCCGTCGATACTTGGCTGTGTGTACCACCAGTGTAATTCGAGGTAACCGTTGATTCAGTATTTCTCTTACGCGGCTTCCCCTGCTGAGTATTGCCGTGACCATTCGGCTGTGATACTTGGACTGAAACTGAACGTACGTTTCACCACGTCGGCTTGATCACCAGTCAGCCTGACGTGGTGTGAACAGTCACTCAATTTAAACTTAAACTGACCAATCCCTTTCACTCCTAATTAGATCTACATCTGAAGGTAACCTGCAATCACTTAATTAGTTCCAGGGTCTGACTTTCCCGTGCGTCCAAACCACTGTTTGTTAAGTTATGCTGGCATACACCTCAGTGCTTATTGACAAATGTTTACACCAGAGATACCTTTCATTATCATTGATCCAGTTGGTACGTCAGTTATCATTTGAACATATTGGTATTAACCGATTTCCTTATTCTCTATAATGACCCTGATGTTAAAATTCATGAGGTTTCCAGCATATTCTTGTAATTTATTGAAGAGAATGCCAAGAGCTGTGGGAGGTTGATACTACTTATAAATTATACACTAAATGATTGATAATAGGAAATATCCCATATCTAAGGGGCTTTGACAGGTTCAGATAATTATTGGTTTAAACATACTGTTTAATAAAACGATACTGTTCAGACAACAAGAGAAAACGCAGAAAAAGATGAAAAAGAAAAAAGGGGAAGAAAAAGTGTTCTCTGTGAAAAGAAATTGTATAAAGTAGTGAATATTATACTTTGATGAAAAAAAGAAAGAAAAGGAAAAAAACTGTATTATATCAATAGATGCAATGACATGTGCGCGTGCTCACACACATGCATGCATTAACAAGTGATCATGCATATATGTGCGCTGCATGCACGTGTCCACAGATATTCAATAAAAATGGGGGGCCCTAAGATTCCCAAGTGAATCTACTGGTGAGGAGATATATATTGTTTGAGTGGAATGTGAGTGAATATATACCATAAAAATGCATGTCATGTCCACTACCCATGTGTGAGTCCACAAGTATGTAAAAAAAGGTGATAAATTGTGTGTAACCGCAAATCATTCACTCGTGTTAATACAACTGTTGAATAGTGATCAGAGACCTTCTGAGATGAAATTCAATGAGGCCAGCAATTTTTTGTGTGCTACGTATGTGCAAGAGATGATTACTAGTGAAAATATATGTATGCGTGAAAGTGTGTAAGAGAAGATACCGCTTAATTCAAAAGGCTGTCTTTTATACAAAAATAAATCCTGAATTTATTCTGTAATTATGCTCGGATATCTGTAACCCCTGATCTCTGGATTTCATCCATTTGTGGGATATACCCTATTAAATTACTGGGAATGTGCCTTTCCCAATGTTGTAATCACAAAAAAAACGTGAAATGTATGTGTTCATTCAGGCCTGCTGGTGCTAAACATCCTAGCCTGAATGTCCATTCACTCTCCCTTCTTAGCAATTGCAGACCAAAGGTCTGGATTTGATGTGTCATTATCACGATGCTGATAGAAGTGTCTCGCTACAGTTGTAATCTGTTTGAAATTCCTCATGTCCTTCGCCGCATTCCGGATGTTTCCTGCATGTTCCAGGACTCTTGTTTTAAACATTCTTGTGGTGATTCCTACATATCTCATACCACACGTACATTGTAGGCAATAAACCACATTTGTAGTTCTGCAATTAAAGTAATCATGAATCTTACATAAATTCCCATCTCTATCTATGATTTCTTGTTTAGGTGACATATACCTGCATGCCCTGCAGGAACCACAAGGGAAAGTTCCCTTAACTATGGGAATTCTAGGTGGATTCTGATTGAAATGACTGCGGACTAGGGAATCCTTTAAATTTGGGCATCTTCTCCAGCTCATTGAAACTTTTTGTTTTAGGTTGCACGCGAGATCTGAGTCTGACAGGAGGATATGCCAATGTTTCTGAATCCCATTTTGGAGTTGCCTCCACTCCCTACAGAAATCGCCCACAAATCTCATCTCATCATGATCTGGTTTCTGCTTTTTATCTTGAAAGATCAGGGAATTCCTCTCAATATGGTTAATGGAGGTCTTGGCTCTCTTAATGAGCCTGTGGCTATATCCTCTTTCACGTAGGCGTTCCACAAGTTTGTTGCTCTTTTGTTGGTATATTGAGGCATCTGAGCAGTTCCTTTTAAGTCTAAGGAACTCACCCTTCGGAATGTTAGAGATAGTCGGTGGAAAGTGTGAACTGGAATTATGGAGTATGCTGTTAGTGGCTGTATCTTTACGATGGAGTTTCGTTGCCACAGTGTTTGTCTCATCCCGGTATATTTTTAAATCCAAGAAAGATATTTCATCTCGGTTGTATTCCATCGTGAGTTTGATGTTATATTCGTTGGTATTGAGACTTCTTACAAATTCTATCAGTTCCTCCTCTGTGCCTTCCCAAATCATGAACACATCATCTATATACCTAAGCCACATGGCTATATGTTGGTTCTGTGTCTCATGACTGTCGGCAAAAATCACCTCCCTCTCCCACCATCCCAGGAAGAGGTTGGCGTATGTGGGGGCACATGCCGCCCCCATCGCCGTACCCCTTACCTGGAGGTAGAAGTGATCATTGAAAACAAAATAATTTCTATTCAAAACAAAGTCAAGTAGTCTAAGCAGAAGAGATTGGAATTCCCCTTCATCTTCCATTTTCAGGAAATATTGTACAGCTCGTAGACCAAGATCATGCGAGATACATGTATATAATGACTCCACATCTAAACTTACCAATATATGATTGTCATCCAACTTGATGTCATTCAATTTTTTCAAAACATCCGGTGTATCTTTGACATATGAGGCCAATTGTTCAACAAATGACCTCAAATGAGTGTCAATAAAGATACTTGCCTTTTCAGATAGGCTGCCCAAGCCTGACACAATCGGGCGTCCTGGGGGGTCTGTCAAATTTTTATGAACCTTAGGGAGTAAATAAAAAGTGGGAATTCTTGGGTTCTCCACTCTCAAAAATTGATATTCCTCCTCAGAAATTGTGTGGTTCCTACGGGCTTGTTCAATTATCCTATTGTACGCCTCTGTAGTTAGGAGTAGGGTTCAATAATAGTCTTTGATAGCATTGTGAATTGTTAAGTTGTTTCAGAGCTTCTTTTAAATACATGGCTCGCGGCCATAAAACTATGTTACCCCCTTTATCTGAGGGTTTCACTAACACGTCTTTCCATGATTTGATAGCTTGTCTCTCACGAGAAGACATGTTTTTGGGAGTTTTATGATGTCTAGATTTTTTGTGAATTATATCAAACTCCTTAGAGACTAAGTTTAAAAATACTTTGGTCTCAGGGCTGATGCTCTCTGGAGGGAAAAAGGTGGACTTATTTTTGCATCTTGGTCGTTGGTCGATGCGCTCAGTCACCTCTCTGCTCTCTTCTACAAGATATTCTAATGATTGTATAGCCTCCATTTCTTGAGAGGACCACATCTGTGATACAGTGGAATCGTCAGAATCCAGTTGTTGTGGAGAGATTGTTCCTCTCCGTTTGTTGGAGAAAAATGTCTTAAGCAGTAACTTTCTGCCAAAGAGTTGTAAATTCTTCTCCCACATAAACCGATTAAATGGCTTTGATGGTGAGAATGATAAACCCCTCATTAGGACTTGTTCTTGGTCCCTTGTTAAGATATGATCTGTCAAATTGATGATATTCAGTCGATTTTTCTCCCTCACTTGTTCTTGTATGTCCTGGGGGAGTATCTTGTCGGAGAGGTTGACTCCCATCTTTGCCTGTTTCTTGTTCTTCCTTCAATAAATTACAAGAATATGCTGGAAACCTCATGAATTATAACATCAGGGTCATTATAGAGAATAAGGAAATCGGTTAATACCAATATGTTCAAATGATAACTGACGTACCAACTGGATCAATGATAATGAAAGGTATCTCTGGTGTAAACATTTGTCAATAAGCACTGAGGTGTATGCCAGCATAACTTAACAAACAGTGGTTTGGACGCACGGGAAAGTCAGACCCTGGAACTAATTAAGTGATTGCAGGTTACCTTCAGATGTAGATCTAATTAGGAGTGAAAGGGATTGTCAGTTTAAGTTTAAATTGAGTGACTGTTCACACCACGTCAGGCTGACTGGTGATCAAGCCGACGTGGTGAAACGTACGTTCAGTTTCAGTCCAAGTATCACAGCCGAATGGTCACGGCAATACTCAGCAGGGGAAGCCGCGTAAGAGAAATACTGAATCAACGGTTACCTCGAATTACACTGGTGGTACACACAGCCAAGTATCGACGGACAGGTATCATGTTGGACATCTCTGCACTATACCCATCCGTTATGGAATACCCGGCCTCAGTCTCCGTCTCAATTTAGACCATAGCCGAATGGTCACGGCACCTCACAGCAGGGGGAAGCCGCATACGGAACAGTAAATGCAGGGCTGACTTGAACTACACTGGTGACATATGTAGCCAAATACTGATGGGTTGTTATCATAATTGGCAATATTATATGGCTTAAAATATCCTGCCTTAACCCACGGGCAGTGAATGAAGCCTCCTAACTTGTGGCTATATTATAGGGCTTTATCAGAAGCAGCTCTAACCCATAATTGATTACACATGCAGCCTGGATGTGCAGCATTATTATTTAATTGGTAGTCCCAATTTGAGTAACGTTATCCCGAAAGAACACTGCCGGAGTTGTATAAATGATACAAATTTCAAGCCAACTCTATTTATGGTCTCATGACACACTCTGCACTATTAAACATTTTTTCCTAGCGTTCACCTGTCTCCTGCTGGCGAATTTAGATCCTGCAATGCCAAGTGGAAACAGGATCCATCTAACACCAGGTACAGGGTGACAAAGTGACGCTGAATCTAATTTTCTATCAGCCCGGCAATCACCCTTACTCTCACCCAGTATCCGCTCTATGAAGATAAAGGGCAGCAGATGAGGGAGACGGCATCTTGGACTGTACTATTCTCTATGGTCACTAATCTAGTTATGAAGATAAGCGATGATATCACGCGACACACTTTGCATATGGTCTGAATTAACAGTGCACTCACAGTAATAGTTTTCCATACAGTGACAAGAATTCAACAAAGTTCACTGCTGGTTATTTACTATTGCATTCACCACAGTGGTATTTTGAAGTATTGAACCAATAGACGAATGACTTGTTAATGTGCACTATTTATGAACTTGCTAGGAAGCTTTTTAGAGCAAGTGAGATTGCAGTACAACAGCTCAGTGTGATATCTCTTTTTTGTGATATTTTATGATTTAGCACAGTCTTTTATGTCCTAGGATTATACATTGTGTATGCATTGATTATTGTGAATGTTTTGATTTGTCGCGGCATTTAGAAGCATAGCTATGCAAATTCCCTGCGCCGGATAGCTTTCCATGTCCAATCTTCATGTTAAGGGATTCTGATACATGCTAAATCAGTGAATAAGTTCACAATAAGGAAAATAACAAGGTTGCAGTAGAACTGCGGGATTGATACTTATTGATGCAGATGGTGTGGAATAACTAATGCGGAATTAATGCCTCTTGCAAATACTCTATGCATGTATTATGTGTGGGAGTTATCTGACCAAAAACAGTAAAGGTAGTGAAGACTGAGAAATTTGAACACAGGATAATTTCCCAAATGGCTCTTATGTGTATCTGTGAAAATTTGAAGAGAGGATTTGTCCGTGTTTAAAGCAACAGGGTTGTGAAATTATGTATGCAGGCGGTGTGGAATAACTTGTGCCATCATGAGAAATATAATCCAGGGTTATGAGCAGTCATTCTGATACATTGATTTAGAAAATAGCTAAATAATTATACAAGCCAGGAATGTAATAAATTCGATACATGTGTTTAGGAACTTGTTGAAGACTAAAGGGCCCTACTCACTGGCCGACCCGCCGCCGAGCTGCCCGACGGCGGATACGGCCGACGAGCGACCCGGCGGCGGGGGGGGCAGTGACGGGGGGAGTGAAGTTTCTTCACTCCCCCCGTCACGCGGCTGCATTGAAGTGCAGGCAAATATGGACGAGATCGTCCATATTGGCCTGCATGCACAGCCGACGGGAGACCAGCGATGAACGAGCGCGGGGACGCGCATCGTTCATCGCAGGAGCCTCCACACTGAAAGATATGAACGAGTTCTCGTTCATTTATGAACGAGATCGTTCATATCTTTCCAAAAATCGGCCAGTGTGTAGGGCCTATAAGACAAGTCAAGATTGTTACATACTGTAGATACAGACTTAAGGTCACCAGTGTTTAGAGTTGAAAATACAGTTATAATTTAATCATGATTGTTTAAGGTATAGATGTGGATTTAATTTGATTATCTCATTGACAAATTATCTTAAATGTTTGCTACTGGCTGCGATCCATAAGCATATTGTAATCTATGAATGATTTTATTTTATTAACTATTTGAAGTACTAACACCTCAAGTGATTATTTAATTGTATATTATAAGGTGTGATTCACTAATTCGTATTTTTGATACACAAGATGGTCATATCCTGATTGTATCCATTAATATTTTCACCACATAAATGTAAAAAAATATAAAAAAATGAAAGGGTTTAATTTAAGACACAGATAGATAGATATATTTTCTATAGGGGATGCATTAGAATTCATACATTCATATAGTGACATACGCATGCAGGTTTATGCCACTCTAAGCACCCCTTCTATTTTAGGAGGAATAATTAAAGGTTACGTTTTAAATTATCATAATTATATCTTATTGATTTATACATTAAAATTCATTACAAAAGAGTGCTCCAAAAAGCAATCTACTTCTGCTGTTGCTTCTTTGCAACAAACACATTGTCTAATGTTTGGTCTATTTGATTGCAGGAGCACCTCCAGCATCTTAAAATTCAACCTCTGAGGAGGAATATAATTAACAGCTGGTTTTTGTTTCTAATAAAGCGCCATTATCGTGATTCATTAATTGGAGTCTGGTGCGGGATATAAAATACAATACTATATAGAGGGAAAAGAATGCCTGCTACGGCTAGTTCCCAGGAGCAGAAGTCCTCCCCGGCTTCTACTAAATCCACCGCATGACGCTGGGGTTCCACTGAGGGAGTCCGCACCGGTGGGGGCACGTCTTCGACTCTTCAGCCACGTCTGGGTTCAGTCAGACGTGGATCCTTGGGCGATGGAAATTGTATTCCAAGGCTACAAGCTGGAATTCGAAGACGTGCCTCCGCGCCGATTTTTCAAATCGGCTTTACCAGCTTCTCCCCCAGAGAGGGAGATAGTTTTAGCTGCAATTCAAAAGCTGTGTCAACAGCAAGTGATTGTCAAGGTTCCCCTAGTTCAACAGGGGAAGGGGTACTATTCAACCCTGTTTGTGGCCCCGAAACGGATGGCTCGGTCAGACCCATTCTAAATCTAAAATCCCTAAACCTGTACTTGAAAAAGTTCAAATTCAAGATGGAATCGCTCCGGGCAATTATCTCCAGCCTGGAAGGGGGGGATTTTATGGTGTCACTAGACATAAAGGATGCATACCTTCATGTCCCCATATATCCCCCTCATCAGGCGTACCTGAGATTCGCTTTACAGGACTGTCATTACCAGTTTCAGACGTTGCCGTTTGGGCTTTCCACGGCCCCGAGGATTTTCACCAAGGTAATGGCGGAAATGATGGTGCTCCTGCGCAGGCAGGGAGTCACAATTATCCCGTACTTGGACGATCTCCTGATAAAAGCGAGATCAAGAGATCAGTTGCTGAAAAGCGTGTCGCTCTCCCTGAGAGTGCTGCAGCAGCATGGCTGGATTCTAAATCTACCAAAGTCACAGTTGGTTCCAACGACTCGGCTATCTTTCTTAGGCATGATTCTGGACACTGAACAAGAGAGGGTTTTTCACCCAATGGAAAAAGCCCAGGAACTCCAGAACATGGTCAGAGACCTGTTAAAACCAAAAAGAGTGTCAGTCCATCAATGCACTCAAGTACTGGGAAAAATGGTGGCGACCTACGAGGCCATCCCCTTCGGTCGGCAGGTTCCTTGCGAGGACGTTTCAGTGGGACCTTCTGGACAAGTGGTCGGGGTCCCATCTACAAATACATCAGAAAATAAGCCTGTCCCCCACGGCCAGGGTGTCTCTCCTGTGGTGGTTGCAGGGTGCTCACCTTCTCGAGGGTCACAGGTTCCGCATTCAAGACTGGGTTCTGGTGACCACGGATGCGAGCCTCCGAGGATGGGGAGCAGTCACACAAGGAAGAAATTTTCAGGGACTATGGTCAAGCCAGGAGGCTTGTCTACACATCAACTTACTGGAATTGAGGGCCATATACAACGGCCTACGACAAGCGGAGAATATTCTTCGCGACCTACCGGTTCTGATTCAATCAGACAACGTCACAGCTGTGGCTCATGTAAACCGCCAAGGCGGGACAAGGAGCAGAGTGGCAATGGCGGAAGCCACCAGGATTCTTCGCTGGGCGGAAAATCACGTAAGCACTCTGTCAGCGGTCTTCATTCCGGGAGTGGACAACTGGGAAGCAGACTTCCTCAGCAGACACGATCTCCCTCCAGGAGAGTGGGGACTTCAACAGGAAGTCTTTGCAGAGATAACAAGTCAGTGGGGACTTCCACAAATAGACGTGATGGCGTCACGCCTCAACAAGAAGCTTCGGAGGTATTGTGCCAGGTCAAGGGACCCTCAGGCAGTAGCAAAGGACGCCCTGGTGACACCATGGATGTTTCAGTCGGTCTATGTGTTCCCTCCTCTTCCGCTCATCTCAAAAATATTGAGAATCATAAGACGAAAAAGAGTGCAGACAATACTCATTGTTCCAGATTGGCCTCGAAGGGCCTGGTATTCAGATCTTCAGGAAATGCTCACAGAAGATTTGTGGCCTCTTCCTCTCAGGGAAGACCTGTTGCAGCAGGGGCCCTGCGTGTTCCAAGACTTACCGCGGTTACGTTTGACGGCATGGCGGTTGAACACCAAATCCTAGCGGGGAAAGGTATTCCGGAGGAAGTCAGCCCTACTCTGATTAAGGCTAGGAAGGAGGTGACGGCGAAACATTATCACCGCATCTGGAGGAAGTATGTATCTTGGTGTGAAGCCAAGAATGCTCCTACTGAAGATTTCCATCTGGGCCGTTTTCTCCACTTTCTACAGACAGGAGTGGATATGGGCCTGAAGTTAGGCTCCATTAAGGTACAGATTTCGGCCCTATCAATTTTCTTTCAGAAGGAATTGGCTTCTCTCCCAGAAATCCAGACTTTTGTAAAGGGAGTGCTGCATATCCAGCCTCCTTTTGTGCCCCCAGTGGCACCATGGGACCTTAACGTGGTGTTTCAGTTCCTAAAATCTCACTGGTTTGAGCCTCTTCAAACAGTTGAATTAAAATTTCTCACTTGGAAGGTGGTCATGTTGTTGGCCTTGGCATCTGCAAGGCGGGTGTCCGAATTGGCGGCCTTGTCTCACAAGAGCCCCTATCTGATTTTCCATGTGGATAGAGCAGAATTGAGGACTCGTCCTCAATTTTTGCCAAAGGTGGTTTCATCTTTTCATATGAACCAACCTATTGTGGTGCCTGTGGCTACGTGTGACTTGGAGGATTCCAAGTCTCTTGATGTAGTCAGGGCCTTAAAAATACATGTAGCCAGGACGGCTCGGATTAGGAAAACAGAGGCACTGTTTGTCCTGTATGCAGCCAACAAGGTTGGCGCTCCGGCTTCTAAACAGACTATTGCTCGCTGGATCTGTAACACGATTCAGCAGGCTCATTCTACGGCTGGATTGCCGTTACCAAATTCGGTAAAGGCCCATTCCACTAGGTAGGTGGGCTCTTCTTGGGCGGCTGCCCGAGGCGTCTCGGCGTTACAGCTTTGCCGAGCGGCGACTTGGTCGGGGTCAAACACTTTTGCTAAATTCTACAAGTTTGATACCTTGGCTGAGGAGGACCTCCTGTTTGCTCAATCGGTGCTGCAGAGTCATCCGCACTCTCCCGCCCGGTCTGGAGCTTTGGTATAATCCCCATGGTCCTTACGGAGTCCCCAGCATCCTCTAGGACGTAAGAGAAAATAAGATTTTAAACCTACCGGTAAATCTTTTTCTCCTAGTCCGTATAGGATGCTGGGCGCCCGTCCCAGTGCGGACTAAATTCTGCAAGATTTGTATATAGTTATTGCTTACATAAGGGTTATGTTACAGTTTTGATCAGTCTCTGGCTGATGCTGTTTTGTTTCATACTGTTAACTGGTTCGTATGTTCCAAGTTGTACGGTGTGGATGGTGTGGGCTGGTATGTATCTTGCCCTTAGATTAACAAAAATCCTTTCCTCGTACTGTCCGTCTCCTCTGGGCACA
The DNA here is from genome assembly GCF_028390025.1 of Pseudophryne corroboree. Taxonomy (NCBI): domain Eukaryota; kingdom Metazoa; phylum Chordata; class Amphibia; order Anura; family Myobatrachidae; genus Pseudophryne; species Pseudophryne corroboree. The sequence continues at coordinate 733,519,985 of NC_086447.1, forward strand.
GTTCTCTAACTGAGTTCTGGAGGAGGGGCATAGAGGGAGGAGCCAGTGCACACCCATTCTAAAGTCTTTAGAGTGCCCATGTCTCCTGCGGAGCCCGTCTATACCCCATGGTCCTTACGGAGTCCCCAGCATCCTGTACAGACTAGGAGAAAAAGATTTACCGGTAGGTTTAAAATCTTATTATTCCCTCCTCTCCAATTAGTTTGGACTTTCTGTATACCCACAAACTTCAGACTAGTTGGATCTTTTCCGTGGCAATCTTTATAATGTTTAGAAACACGATGAGTCTCCAATCCTCTCTGTATGTTATATAAATGTTCCGAGATCCTTATTAATTTTCTTTTCGTCTGCCTTTGTAAGTTTTTTTAGTTGTATTAGATATGAATTCCGTTATAGGTCTTGTGGCTTTGTTTCTTGTTATCTTACAAGCTCGGCAGTTTAGGCAATGAAAACTCCCTTTCTCTGACGTCCTAGTGGATGCTGGGAGCTCCGTAAGGACCATGGGGAATAGACGGGCTCCGCAGGAGACTGGGCACTCTAAAGAAAAGATTAGGTACTATCTGGTGTGCACTGGCTCCTCCCTCTATGCCCCTCCTCCAGACCTCAGTTAGAATCTGTGCCCGGCCAGAGCTGGGTGCGCCTAGTGAGCTCTCCTGAGCTTACTGGTAAAGAAAGTATTTATTAGGTTTTTTATTTTCAGTGAGCTTCTGCTGGCAACAGACTCACTGCTACGTGGGACTAAGGGGAGAGAAGCAAACCTACCTGCTTGCAGCTAGCTTGTGCTTCTTAGGCTACTGGACACCATTAGCTCCAGAGGGTTCGAACACAGGCACCTGTCCTCGATCGTCCGTTCCCGGAGCCGCGCCGCCGTCCCCCTTGCAGAGCCAGATGAACAGAAGCTAGAAGACGACGAAATCGGCGGCTGAAGACTCCTGTCTTCATTAAGGTAGCGCACAGCACCGCAGCTGTGCGCCATTGCTCCCAGCACACTTACACACTCCGGTCACTGTAGGGTGCAGGGCGCTGGGGGGGGGCGCCCTGAGCTGCAATTGAAGTACCTTTGGCATAAAAATACATATATACAGTCTAGCACTGTGTATATGTAAAAAACCACGCCATTATTTTACACTGAAAGCGGGACAGAAGCCCGCCACTAAGGGGGCGGGGCCTTCTTCCTGAGCACACCAGCGCCATTTTTTCTTCACAGCTCCGCTGGAAGTAGCTCCCCAGGCTCTCCCCTGCAGTATCCAGGTACAATACGGGTTAAAAAGAGAGGGGGGGCACATCAATTTAGGCGCAAAGAATACAAAAAAAGCAGCTATTGGGTATATCACTTATTAGCAGTGAAAATCCCTGTGTTATATAGCGCTGTGGTGTGTGCTGGCATACTCTCTCTCTGTCTCCCCAAAGGACTTTGTGGGGTCCTGTCCTCAGTCTGAGCATTCCCTGTGTGCGGTGTGTCGGTACGGCTGTGTCGACATGTTTGATGAGGAAGGTTACGTGGAGGCGGAGCAAGGGCAGATAAGTTTGGTATCGCCCCCGTCGGGGCCGACACCTGATTGGATGGATATGTGGAAGGTCTTAAATGACAATGTAAACTACTTACATAAAAGGTTTGATGACGCTGCAGCCTTGGGACAGCCGGGGTCTCAGCCCGCGCCTGCCCAGGCGACTCAGAAACCGTCAGGGGCTCATAAGGCCATCCGATACATGATTATTGCAATGAAAGATGTATTACACATTTCTGAGAGTAACCCGGTTAATACCAAGAGGGTTTATATGTTTGGGGAGAAAAAGCAGCCAGTGACTTTTCCCCCATCTGATGAATTAAATGAATTGTGTGAAGAAGCGTGGAGTTCCCCTGATAAGAAATTAGTGATTTCTAAGAGGTTACTGATGGCGTACCCTTTCCCGCCAACGGACAGGTTACGTTGGGAAACATCCCCTAGGGTGGACAAGGCGCTGACACGCTTATCTAAAAAGGTGGCCCTGCCGTCTCAGGATACGGCCGCCCTAAAGGAGCCTGCGGATAGAAAGCAGGAAGCTATCCTGAAGTCAGTGTATACACACTCTGGTACTCTACTGAGACCTGCTATTGCTTCAACCTGGATGTGTAGTGCTGTAGCAGCGTGGACAGATACTCTGTTAGACGACATAGATTCCCTCGACAGAGATACTGTTTTGCTAACCCTGGGCCATATCAAAGACGTCGTCTTATATATGCGAGATGCTCAGAGGGACATTTGCCTGCTGGGCTCTAGAATTAATGCTATGTCCATTTCTGCCAGGAGGGTCATATGGACTCGGCAATGGACAGGAGATGCTGATTCTAAAAAACACATGGAGGTTTTGCCTTATAAGGGCGACAGCTGGAAAGTCCACTTTCTTGCCTCAGGTTTCCTCACAGCCTAAGAAAGCACCGTATTATCAAATGCAGTCCTTTCGTTCCCAAAAAGGCAAGAGGGTCAGGGGTGCATCCTTTCTTGCCAGAGGCAGGGGTAGAGGTAAGAAGCTGCACCATGCAGCCAGTTCCCAGGAACAAAAGTCCTCCCCTGCTTCCACTAAGTCCACCGCATGACGTTGGGGCTCCACAGGCGGAGCCAGGTGCGGTGGGGACACGTCTCCGAAACTTCAGCAGCCAGTGGGTTCGCTCACAGGTGGATCTCTGGGCTATACAAATTGTATCTCAGGGATACAAGCTGGAATTCGAAGCGGCTCTCCCCCGCCGTTACCTCAAATCAGCCTTGCCAGCTTCCCCCATGGAAAGGGAGGTAGTGCTGGCGGCAATTCACAAGCTATACCTCCAGCAAGTGATTGTCAGGGTCCCCCTCCTTCAACAGGGAAGGGGTTACTATTCCACAATGTTTGTGGTACCGAAACCGGACGGTTCGGTGAGACCCATTCTGAATTTAAAGTCCTTGAACACTTCTATAAAGAAATTCAAGTTCAAAATGGAATCGCTCAGAGCGGTTATTGCAAGCCTGGAAGAGGGGGATTTTATGGTGTCGTTGGACATCAAAGATGCTTACTTGCATGTCCCCATTTACCCACCTCACCAGGAGTACCTCAGATTTGTGGTACAGGACTGTCATTACCAGTTCCAGACGTTGCCGTTTGGCCTGTCCACGGCACCGAGAATATTTACCAAGGTAATGGCCGAAATGATGATACTCCTTCGGCAGAAGGGAGTTATAATTATCCCGTACTTGGACGATCTCCTCATAAAGGCGAGGTCCAGGGAGCAGTTGTTGATCAGCGTAGCACTCTCTCAGGAAGTGTTGCAACAGCACGGCTGGATTCTGAATGTTCCAAAGTCGCAGCTGATTCCTACGACGCGTCTGCTTTTCCTGGGCATGATTCTGGACACAGAACAGAAGAAGGTGTTTCTCCCGGTGGAGAAGGCCCAGGAATTAGCATCTCTGGTCAGGGACCTCCTGAAACCAAAACAGGTATCTGTGCATCACTGCACGCGAGTCCTGGGAAAGATGGTGGCTTCATACGAAGCCATTCCCTTCGGCAGGTTCCATGCGAGGATCTTTCAGTGGGATCTGTTGGACAAGTGGTCCGGATCGCATCTTCAGATGCATCGGCTGATCACCCTGTCCCCAAGGGCCAGGGTGTCTCTTCTGTGGTGGCTGCAGAGTGCTCACCTTCTCGAGGGCCGCAGGTTCGGCATACAGGACTGGGTCCTGGTGACCACGGATGCAAGCCTCCGAGGATGGGGGGCAGTCACTCAGGGAAGAAACTTCCAAGGGCTGTGGTCAAGTCTGGAGACTTCTCTACACATAAATATACTGGAATTAAGGGCCAATTACAACGCCCTGAGTCAAGCAGAGCCCCTGCTTCGAAACCGGCCAGTGCTGATTCAGTCAGACAACATCACGGCGGTCGCCCATGTAAACCGCCAGGGCGGCACAAGAAGCAGGATGGCAATGGCGGAAGCCACAAAGATTCTTCGATGGGCGGAGAATCACGCGCAAGCACTGTCAGCAGTGTTCATTCCGGGAGTGGACAACTGGGAAGCATACTTCCTCAGCAGACACGACCTCCACCCGGGAGAGTGGGGACTTCATCAAGAAGTCTTCCAACTGATTGCAAACCGATGGGAACTGCCACAGGTGGACATGATGGCGTCCCGCCTCAACAAAAAGCTAAAAAGATATTGCGCCAGGTCAAGGGACCCTCAGGCGATAGCTTTGGACGCCCTAGTGACACCGTGGGTGTACCAGTCGGTATATGTGTTTCCTCCTCTTCCTCTCATACCAAAAGTACTGAGAATAGTAAGAAAGAGAGGAATAAGAACAATACTCATTGTTCCGGACTGGCCAAGAAGGACTTGGTACCCTGAACTGCAAGAAATGCGCACAGAGGACCCATGGCCTCTGCCTCTCAGACAGGACCTGCTGCAACAAGGGCCCTGTCTGTTCCAAGACTTACCGCGGCTGCGTTTGACGGCATGGCGGTTGAACGCCGGATCCTAGCGGAAAATTGGGGTCCATAAAGGTCCAGATTTCATCCCTATCCATTTTCTTTCAAAAAGAACTGGCTTCACTGCCTGAGGTTCAGACATTTTGTTAAGGGAGTGCTGCATATTCAGCCCCCTTTTGTGCCACCAGTGGCACCCTGGGATCTTAACGTTGTGTTGGATTTCCTGAAATCCCACTGGTTTGAGCCACTTAAGACCGTGGAACTGAAGTATCTCACGTGGAAAGTGGTCATGCTGTTGGCCTTAGTATCGGCTAGGCGTGTGTCGGAATTGGCGGCTTTGTCATGTAAAAGCCCATATCTGATCTTCCATATGGACAGGGCAGAATTGAGGACTCGTCCCCAATTTCTCCCAAAGGTGGTGTCCTCGTTTCATTTGAACCAACCTATTGTGGTGCCTGCGGCTACTCTGACTTGGAGGACTCCAAGTTGCTGGACGTAGTCAGGGCTTTGAAAATATATGTTTCCAGAACGGCTGGAGTCAGGAAGACTGACTCGCTGTTTATCTTGCATGCCCCCAACAAGCTGGGTGCTCCTGCTTCAAAGCAGTCTATTGCTCGCTGGATCTGTAGCACGATTCAGCATGCTCATTCTGCGGCTGGATTGCCGCATCCAAAATCAGTAAAAGCCCATTCCACAAGGAAGGTGGGCTCTTCTTGGGACGCTGCCCGAGGGGTCTCGGCTTTACAGCTTTGCCGAGCGGCTACTTGGTCGGGTTCAAACACATTTGCAAAGTTCTACAAGTTTGATACCCTGGCTGAAGAGGACCTTGTGTTTGCTCATTCGGTGCTGCAGAGTCATCCGCACTCTCCCGCCCGTTTGGGAGCTTTGGTATAATCCCCATGGTCCTTACGGAGTTCCCAGCATCCACTAGGACGTCAGAGAAAATAAGAATTTACTCACCGGTAATTCTATTTCTCGTAGTCCGTAGTGGATGCTGGGCGCCCATCCCAAGTGCGGACTTTCTGCAATATGTGTATATAGTTATTGCTTAACTAAGGGTTATTGTTATGAGCCATCCGTTGAGTGAGGCTCAGTTGTTGTTCATACTGTTAACTGGGTAAAGGTATCACAAGTTGTACGGTGTGATTGGTGTGGCTGGTATGAGTCTTACCCTGGATTCAAAATTTTCTTTCCTTGTAATGTCAGCTCTTCCGGGCACAGTTTCCCTAACTGAGGTCTGGAGGAGGGGCATAGAGGGAGGGGCCAGTGCACACCAGATAGTACCTAATCTTTTCTTTAGAGTGCCCAGTCTCCTGCGGAGTCCGTCTATTCCCCATGGTCCTTACGGAGTTCCCAGCATCCACTACGGACTACGAGAAATAGAATTACCGGTGAGTAAATTCTTATTTTCTCTTCTATTTGGTTATTTGTTTCCATTTGTACATAGTTTTTAACAAGATTCTGTTTCAGATCTTTTTGCTTTTTTGTTTGATTTGTGGTTTCTCCTTTATGTATGGAGCCAATTGTTTATCTAGATGTAAAACATGCCAATGTTTTTGTGATATGGACTCAAACTGATGATATTGGCTATTAAATTGTGTTACAAAAGTTGTACAGCAAAGGACCCCCCCCAGGGCATCACACTAAAAACTACTGATTTGTAAAGTGATATAAAGTGTAGGTATGTGAATGGATTGCTGGATCATGTTTCGGGGTTCCCCGCGTTCCAGATGTTGGCCTCATAGTGTTAGGGACCTGCTCGACAAAAGGTGACCTGGACGATTGGTGGGCAGGCCGATATCATTGGCCTACAATATACCAATAACCTCTTATGACATATTATATTTTATTATACTGTAATGATCTTTTATTGCATCTGCACCCCCTTTGTCTGTGTATACAAATCAGTGAATATTTTTTCTAATAACATACACATGCTTTAGATGCAATGTTGTATCTATAGTGGGTGCAGTGTGTGCGGTACCTACAGGGTCCAGGAGTGCCCACACCGCACACACTGCTCTCATTTTTTCAATACTTACCCTCGAGAGTCCTGCGTCTGCAACAGCAGCGCTGCGGAAACCACCAGGAAAATGGTGCAACAGCCATTTTTCCAGCATTTCGCACATGCTCAGTAGGAAAATCACTGGGAAAATGGCTGCTGTGTCATTTTGCCAGAGACCTGCACATACGCTTTAGACTCTGGGACAGCGTTAGGGTCTCCTAGTGACACTAGTGCTCAAAATCTATTGCTCTGCCGGCTAGGCCCAGACGGAGACTACACACAGGCCTCCTCCTCTCTTGATATGCCCCTGTTTAGAACTCAAGGAAGGGTACACCATACAATACACTTAAGGGCACTCATTTGGTTTTTCGATTTTTTTGTTTGTTTGGCTGCAAGAGACAGTAGAGCACAACTGGTCAAATGTGTTCACTCTTCCTTTGGTGATGTTGTATGTTGTTGTTGTTGTTGTTGTTATTATTATATCTGGTTTCTCAGTTTTAGGAGTGGTATCTTTTCCAGAGTGCATTGTAGATAACAAACTTTGTTCGCTTTGGATGAAACAAAACCATGGTGCGTTTGTTGTCACACTAGGGCCGTCTTAGCAGTGTAGACCCTTCGGCAAAGCAAAGTGCTGGAGTCCATACCCATCCTCCAGTGGTAGGGGTGGGGGGTGCTATCAGCAGCAGCTTTGATGTCCCGAGGTCTTGATGTAGGGGTGTTCTATCTTCCGCTCAGCATGTAGGAGCAGTAATTTCTTCTAATTACTCCTTTACTGCACAAATGGTGGAAGATGGGGTGGGAGGGAGAACACTAAACTGTAGAAAGGGGCATTTGGCTGAATGAAGGGTCCCCGGTACATGACTTCCAGCGTGGTAAGGGGTGTTTAATACACAGGGGAGGAGTGGATAGTGGAATTGGCTTAATATTCATAATTTTCCTGTGGCAGGGCAACCTGCTTGGCTGCAGATATCTCCCGTTCCTGGAAATAGATTTCTTACCATTCAGTGGGCTGATCTTTCAGGAAGTACTGGGGACTTGGGGATCAGAGTTCTGGAGCCAGAGCAATCCACCGACGAAAATATAAAACTGCATACCAGGCATGTGGAGCTGGAGCTGTGACCAGCTGCTGGAAGGCTGATATATCTGATTCTGGGCATAGTAGAGACAAGTTAACATTGTCCACCGAAAGGGAGTAGAGTCAGCTTTTGGAGTATATCCTCAGGAAAACTCTAAGTCAGACAGAACCTGAGATATCTGGCTGAGAAGAGCAATTAACAGGCTGGAAAAGGGGGATCCTCAGCTATCATCCTAGGGCCCTTATTTTCCTGGGGCCCTTGGGCAACTGCCCATTGAGCCCATACAAAAAGACGGCCCTGTGTCAAACTGCTTCAAACTATCACTAACCGTGGGTCTGAAAGACCCGACTTCTCTATAACAGCCAAACTATTCACATTCCCAAAATGTTCACGATATGGGCGGGATGTACCAACCTCGCGCCGATGCTGATCGCATGCGTACTAACATGCGATTAATATTGCAAAGGGCAGCTCTGCTGATAAGAGCTGTCCATTGCCATGGCCAGGTTTATGACCCAGGAATTCCTCTGCGCATACACAGCGTTGATGCGGGTGACGCTGGGAGGGATCCGATCTGATCCATCCGACAGCAACGATGCGGAAAGAAGTCTGGGTCTTAGTACATTGGTAAATTGCTGTGAAGCCCCATAAACCTGGGTTTTTACCACATTTTCTCATTAGTACATCCCTCCCAATGGCTGATTATATTTCTAATATTATAGTAACTATACTGAAAATATCAGATTTAAATGAAAAAAAAATGTTTCTTTGTTTTATTTACAAATGTGAAAAATGTTCAGATCTGACAGACCGATGGTTAGTGTTCCAGAGTTAATGAATCTTGGATTGAAAAGTGACTCCAGCCAACATGACTTCTACGTATTCAATTAAAAATCTAAATCTTTTTGCTCACAGAATGAGATCCGTAAATTGGCTTACATGAAGCGTCGCAAGATGGCCGAGGCTTTTAATGCTCTTAAGGTCAAAGAAGGTCCAGACTTTGTCATACCAGAGACCACTTGGAAAAAATTGGTGAAGTTGGTGGCACCAGACATCAGTAAATCACACCGAGAACTGCTACTAAGAGTATCCAAAGATGAACACCAAGAGTATGTGGGTGAGTAGAGAGGTAGGGTATGCTTTATGTGAAATAATGCAAGAGCCTCCTTTTTTGGCATAAGTTAAGTCACATAGTCAAGTACAATATAAACATTTGACATAGGCCTATACATTATATAATACCTTTACTGATACTTCCCTAAAGTTTGCAGCTATTAACTACAGTCACATATGTTTCTTCAATCATGACTTTTAGTGCTTGACAAAATTAGTTAGAGATATAGGGAAAAATGCATAGATCAGGACAGGTTTCATCAGTGAGTACTTGGTGTCACATGATTCCATAACAGAAAAGTAAATCTACATGACACTGACCGTATGCTGCCTGGAAAAGGTGATCACTCAAAAATCAGCTTCTGAGCAAGAGTGATTTGCAAGGTCTTTCACTTGGAAATACCTTTATGGCCCAGTGGCTGAGTGTGGAATAAAGGTCCACTATATACCCACCTTCTGCTTCTTTCCCTCAGGAAAGCAAGCTTTCATACGTCTGGCCGACTTACTGAACATTAAGGTGATCACTGTGAAGGCTCGTATGCATCCATTTGAGTGCTGGATGCCTCATTTCTACAGATCTGCCGTGAGCAGGTTCATTCGCAGAGTTGTACATCATAAGTAAGTGTACTTGATAGCAGCTGGGATTTGTTTGTTTTGTCTGTGTGTGTGTGTGTCTGTGCGCGTGTATTGTTTTGATATAATAGCAATGTCATCTTTTTCTCTCTCCTATTTCAGAGGATTTGTTTATGCTTTCGATGTGGTCATTCTTGTGAATGCCATTTTCATTGCTCTCGATGACAGAAACCCCCTGATTTCCCATGCAGAGTGGGTATTCCTTGCCCTCTACGTCCTAGAAATACTTCTGAAACTCTACACTTATGATCCAAGATCTTTCTTTGCAATGAACCAGTTTTGGAACTGGTAAGCTTGATTTTGTGTCTTTAATTTTGTCTTCTACACCTAATAATGTTCATATTGCTACTATGTTCTAAACACGATGAACGATTCTGTTCTGAGACGTGGCTTATTATAATTGCAGCATAGATAAGCTTCTGGTTAGATCAGCGGGATGGAAATTGTCATTTTGCTACCTTAGTGGGACCACATAGTATGTTGTGTCTCTTGTTGTCAGCCATGGATCACTTTTATAATCATCCTGTTTTGGGACCCTTGTACACTATCATTTTGGGTCCAAGCTAAAACCTATGTTGAGCACCACTGCCTTTGATCAAAGGAAATAAGCAGCATCTGCACTTTCAAGGTAGGGAGAAGTGGAGAGCCCCTTATCCATTATATAGTCTGTTGCTGGAACAGTCTTTCAGTTGTTGTGTAACATTGTGGATGAGAATGAGTTCTACACTCCCCGCCCTAATAGCGGTGTTTATTGTAAAGCGTAGTGAAACCACTTCTATTAAACCTGCCCTATGCGTGAAAAGCAGTTCCAGTCATTGGCCAATGCATGTACAGAAAACACTTTCTGTAGGCAATGGGACATGGCTGTAATTGGTTTATTGATTAAACTAGCTGTGTACATACACAAAGAGGGGCTTAGTCAGAATTGCATGCAAGTCTGTTTTACAGGTAGGTCTTTTTGTACTCCTCATGCTCTGTAGCAGCGCTTACACAACAATGAACAGCTACAGGCAATTCCAAACCATACACATCTCAGCCACACCTTCTCTTGGGGCTAAGTGAGTATAACTGGGTGTGATGTGGACGTGTAGTTGCTGGTGATTCAGAGGTGAGCATATGCAGAAATCTGTCTTACTTTAAAGCAGTTCTCTGGCAGCAGGAATAGGGCTGGTGCATTTGCGCATTGATTACTGCTAAAAGCAAATGAATGAGTGGCTGCATCTTGCGGCCTACTCTGAATATAGGCGGAGATCCACATTTATTTTCATGCAAGCGACCATCTTGTATGCAACTCTGAATCGGTCCCATTGTTGTCATATCAACATGTGAGCAATAGATGGCTATGCCACAGGGGTAGGGTTATTAATACTCTTTTACCATACAATCCCAGGGTCAGAAACGATATATTGAACACAGGATCAACCCATGTTGCAACTTTTCACACCACACTTTGGTCCCAGGTTGTCTTCTTTCACTCTGTACCCATGTCTCATGCAGAACAGGGTCATCTCGTTGCTACGCCATTAATGTGATCCACCAATGAGGTTCCTTTATCATAACCCATGTAGAGTAACCTGGGTCCCCCCTTTCTTACCGCAGCCTAGCCGTCTCAGTCCTAGGAAATTCGCTGGTCATGAATGGGTGCGATCCCGGGTCAGACCATTCATACAACTTGGGTTTTCCCTGGGTGCTTGCCTCTGTGTGAAAGGGGTATAAGTTGCCACTTGCTTAGCAGCAGCCAAGACTTTCTCCACCTATACCCCAGCACCAGCCCCATGCAGGCCAGTTAAGTTAGTAAGCCCAAGACAGGAGTGAGAAGAAGAAGAAGAAAGACCGGCATACACACAAATCCAAACACTCATAAGATGCGGACAGAGGAAACGGAAGATGAGTGAAACCCCGCAAGACAGGTGCGTCAGGGTGGGCATCCTGTGTCCCCTATGGATTCCAAAGAAAATGATTTAACCAGATAAGAACATAAATCTCCTTTTCTTCATCATGCCATAAGGGACACAAGCTTTGACAGTGGGACATCCCAAAGCAATTCCGCTAAAGAAGGAAATGCTCCTGATCTGTGCAGAGAACCCTTCACCCAAAAGCTGTGGAAGCGAAGGTGTTGAAAGAACAGAATTTTAGAAATGTGTGGGCAGAAGACCAAGTAGCTGCCTCACAAAGCTGCTCTGCAGAGACACCACATCGAGCTGCCCAAGAAGTTCCCACCAACCTAGTTAAATGAACAATCAGCACAGCCAGTGCAGGTAGATGCGCCACAGCGTACATGTGGCAGATGGTCAGTCAGACTCAACCGGCCAAGGTCTGTATCATAGTTGGCCAGCCTCTTTTGTTTAAGTCATAGAGGACTCCGACTTATGGATACCTAGTTCTGTTCACATACATCCGGAGGGCAATCACGACATCCGAAGAGGGCTACTCTGGCAAAAAATTAGGTGAGTAAAAGGCAAGGTCCACGGTCTCCTGGTTGATGTGAATTCCAAGAGACTACCTTGGGAAGGTAGCCTAATCGTATACGAAGAACGGCTCGATCTGAATGAAAAAACAGAAATGGAGAGTGAAACGACAGCGCATTCATGTCTGAGCAAAGCTACGGCAAGAAGGGAGGATAAACTTTCACATAAGCCAATGAATGTCCACCGAATCCAACTTCAAAAATAGACTCAAGACTTTCCTGTTTACTCAAGCATTTCCATAATATTCCTTTAGTATCTACATGCTTCTGTATTTTTTATGAAAATCTTTTCTGTACTACATTGTTTCTGTACTATATTATGCTATATATCTGTTATTCGCCTTGAGTCCTATTGGAGAAAGAGTGCTATATAAATAACCATCATTATTATTATTATTATAAGTGCTCAAAGGGTGACACTTGAAGAGCCCAAAGCACGAGAACCAAATCCCACAGAGCCACCGGAGGAACAAGCAGGCTGCATGTGGAGGACACCCTGCAGGAAAGTCCAGGCATCATTGCCATCTGTCTCTGGAAGAGGACAGACAGGGCCAACACCTGTACTGACAAAGAAGAGAGGCAGAAGCCCGGAGAGGACTTGTGAGAGTCAAAAAGATTGGGGGTTAAAACTCCAAGCCGAACATTAGGGGAAGTATGTCCTCCAAACTCAGTGATAAATTCGTAGAGAAGAGGGTTTACAGGTAGTACCTCGGAAGCTTATGATTGTGCCAAGACGACTTTACGTCAACATTCGGCAGTCCCCAGCATTGAACAAGTAGCTGAAAAGTGTCTAGAGAACATCCTAACGGGTGAAAAAATCCACTTCTCAAGGGAATGAAGACTGCCAACAGAGCCAGAAATAATGCTCGATCCAGTTGTGAATGCTGCTAAATTTCATCACGGAGGACCAGATGATGCTAGAGGAGCGACCAAGTAAGACAGATAGCTCTGAAGACCGTGTGGAGCACTAGAATGTTGATTTGAAGCCGCACTCTGTGGTCGTCCACCGACCCTGAAAGGTCTGTTTACAGGTTATTGCCCCCGACCCATGATTGGTGTCGGTGGTGAGGAGGACCCAGTCCTGAACGGGTGGCACATGTCCATATGGGATGCCTGGAGCCACCACTAGTGGGATTGCCTAACCTCCCAAGAGAGTATGATCGTCTGCTTTGTGAGTAGACAATGGGATTTGTTCCACCGGGAGAGAATTTCCATCTGAAGAGACTTGAAGTAAAACTGGGCATACTCCACCATGTTGAAGGTGAAGACTAGGTAGCCCAGGATCTGCGTGTAAGAGTGTATGGACTTAAGAACGTGAAAATCTTTTCCTGTAGGTCCCGAAATTTTCTGCAGGGAGGAAGACACGCTGAACCCTGGAGTCCAGCAAGGCCCCCAGATGGAGCATTTCCAGAGCCAGAGTCGCGGAGGATTTTGCCCCATTGATGATCCAGCTGTGGGACTGAAGAAGATCTATCACGAGACGGAGGTGACCTTCGAGTACATCAGGTGACTGGGCCAGAATACAAAGATTGTCCAGGAAGGTAGAATTCTGACACCCATGTATCGCAAATGAGCTACTATGATCACCATGACCTTTGTGAAGACACAAGGAGCTGTGGAAAGACCAAATGGCCTTGGCCAAAACTGGTAATGGTCCTCCCGAATTGAAAAGCGTAGGAAGTGCTGATGACTGAGCTAGATAGGAAGATGCAAATAGGCATCCTGGAGGCCAAAGAGGCCATACAATCCCATGGCTCCAGGTACAGAATGATGGAACACAGAGCGTCCAAGCAGAACCTGAAAACCCGTAAGTACCTTTTAACTACATTCAGGTTGAGGATCGGTTGGAAGGGGCCATTCAGCTTCTGAACCAAGAAGAGGTGGCATAGAAGCCCGTGCCTCTCTGCGACCAGGGAGCAGGAACAATTACCGTGGAGGCCAGAAGGGAGTAAATGGACTCCTGCAGTGCTTGTGCTTTTTCTGGATGGCCTGTGGAAAAAATTTGGGTCAGAGGATGCTCCTGGAAGGATAGAACATAACCTCAAAACTAGGAATCCATCCAGATCTTAGAGAAAAGTAGTAGCCTGCCTCCCACACCGGGATCCTCCAGATGGAGACCCGCCCCGTCATAGAGCAGGCTTGTTTGCTGACTTAGTGGACGGACATCTGGTAGACCAGGGCTGTTTACCTCTGGGCTTGGAGCTCTTCAAGGAAGAACCCTGGAACGTATAAAAAGAATGGCCTTTGGCTTTCCCTTGCAGACGAAAGTAGCAAAAATAAGACACATGACTTAGTCCCTGCTGAAGGAAGAAAGGCCATCTTGGATACCGCCACCATGCTCAGAATCTTGTCCAATTCTGGACCACATAAAATATCACCAGGATACGGAAGAGCCTCAAAGGCCTTCTTAGAGTCTGTATCCGCGTGCTGGGAATGGAGCCAGATGGCTCTCCTAAATAATACTGAGGAAGCAGACACCTTCTTACCAGTGCCTATTGTTGCTTCACCAAGATAGACTGTCGCCATCTTGATATGCGCCACCAGAGACCATAACTGATTTCTTTGGGTACCCTAAGAGAGACCATCCTTGAGAGCATCTGCCCACCTATCAATGACCTTAGTCACCCAAGCAAATGCTAGGGCCAATCATGCTATAGCTTAGGGACAGTTTCCAACTTTCTATCCATCAGGTACTTAAGCGAAGTTGTGGTATGTATAGGGAGGGTAGAGGTTTTAATGAAGTGTGCAGTGTGTGCATTCACTGGGGGAGGAGACTCCCGGTTGGACTGATCCACAGCAGGAATGGGGTAAAAAGCCACAATGCACTTTGACACCTGAAAATGCTTGTTTGGAGTAGCCCAAGACTCCGTCTGAAGATACTGAAGCTGAGCAGACGTAGAGAATTCAATGACAACCCACATCTGACTCTGACACCTGAGCTTTAGATTTAGGGGTCTGCTCCCTGTCCTCAATTAAAAGGACTGCTTTAATCAGGGCCGCTACATCAACCTGAGACAGGAACTCCTCCGGGACAGAGGTGGTCTCCACATACGAGGTAATGGATACAGTTTCCTTGTGATCAGATGAAACCCCAGAGTACGAATCCGAACTAGACTGGAGAGTAGAGGCTGTGCACCTGGAGGGTCTGCGTCTGGAAGGGCGTGTCTTTATGCAGCATCTGTTGGAAAGAAGTGGACACCTGTGCCAAAACTTGCACTGTCTGCAAGAAGGAGCATATCCACGGTCGTTCTACAGCAGTCATTGGCAGATCAGACAGCGCAACTGTGGCAAGTTGAACCCCTGTAGTAGAGCAACCAACCTGGAGAGGTTGTAGGGGTAGCAAGCCAATCCATCCACTGCAACATTACCTGTGAAAGAGAAGCCGCCTAAACTGCTTCCTGGCTGGAAACAGTGGCCGAGAGTCCTCTCGCTGTGTTGCTCGAAAACACCACATCCAGAGATCATCTTGGTTCTGATCCTGTAGAGAAAACACAGTGGAATAAGTTTTGCAGGAATGCAACACAGGAGCACCCACATCCCTGGGTGCTTTGCTCTTGGACGACAGTCCTAATACAAAAGGTTAATAAACAGCGGTGTGCAAATACAGGATAATGCAATGAATGGTAATGCACCACAAAAAAAGCAATAAGTGGGGCTTTGCAAAGGGGTATATCCAATAATAAACCCCACAACACTGAAACAATAAGCAATCTGAAAAGCAATAGTCAGACCAGAAAAATTGCAGTCAGAATAGTATTGTCAGACAGACAGTATTAAGGGAGGAGACAGTGAGAAAAACACACAAAGTCCTCCTCAACACTTATACGTGCACACAGAACAATCGGTGCAGCAATAATGGGCAGAAAGTGCTCAACAATCCAGATCTCACTCAGTAGGACGGAGCTTTCTGCATTACATGAACACTGGGAGTGAGGTATACAGGGAGACCAGGAGCCCGTATAACTCTCCGGAGACTGGTTGATGTAGTCCGTGTGTAAAATGACTGCTCCACGTCTCTGTGAAGGAGTGGAGAGTGAGGAGGAGTCACCCTGTGACGGGATGACTTCTAGATGGAAAGTGCCAAGGGGTAGGGGAGGAGCTAATGGGAGAGCCTACTTCTTCCTGTTGACATGGACCCCAATGCAATTGGCTGCCATCTTTAGTAGTGCCCTGTTACCTGGCTTCCCTGGTGGTCTAGTGTGGGTGCAGGCAACCTGGATGCCCACTGTCAGCACCACCAGTGGTCTCCAACAATGGCGGTGACAGGTGCTACAGGGAGACGCTTTTACTTGTACCCATGTGTATGCGGAGGAGGGTGCCAGAGTATGCGGTGGGGTCCCGGCTGAAGACGTCAACCCGGTCTCCGGTGCTGGGGCCACTGGCACTGTGGCTGGTAGATCGTCAGTCCACAGGACGCCTAGCACTGCCCACTCAGGGAAAGAAAAGATATTAAATAAATTAAGATGGAGGGCTGCTGCTGGAAGAGAAAAGTTTGGTGCCTAGAATCCTACTTTTGCCTATACCCACTGTCAAATCCTGTGTTCCTTATTGCATATATTTTTGAGATATTTTGCTATATTTCTGTGCTTCTCTTTTGTATCCATATTCAGTTTTATGTTCATATAGGAACTTATTATATCCTTTATGTGATTTGGCAGGTTTGACACTTTTATTATCATCGCTGCTCTAATTGCTACAACAGTCAACACATGGCTGAGTTCAGGTATAGTATATCTTTTGTATGTAATTAGTTTAAGGCGAGTGTGTGGGTGGTGCACCAAATTCCTATCAGTGGAAGTCTGCAACATTTACAGGAAAATACAGAAATGGAACAAGATAGCAAGTGTAAATTGTACTGGAGATAAACCGTGATTTATTATCAAGAGTAATATTACAGAACTAATGCATGTAGAAGAATTCTAACTCATGTGAGAAGCAGGCAATGGCAGCCTGTATAAACTGTTTTGGATATTGTAATATGGATTAAACTGGTTTCTATGTCAAATTTTTCTTTCTACACAGTGAGTCAGTACAACAGCCAACAGGTCCTAGACATTGTCTTCATTCTCAGAGTTCTCCGGCTTATCAGGATCATTGACAGCATTCAGAGGTAATTATAGCTGTGTTCTCTGACAGCCCAATCTCTCAGAGTGACCATTTCTGGGGATCTCTCATCACTGTATAATGCCCCTGTCTCCAATTGTTTAAACTTCCATACAGCTATTACCTGAGTAGTTAATCTCGGTGTCATTTTTGGTGGTGTAGTAAAGTGGTCATAAATTCAGGGCAAGCTTAAGATGTTTGGAATGATAAAAGTATACAGTAGTACAGAGTTTAATATACACCGCTTTTATAATGTTACCCTTTCTTACAGTGGTTATATTCCACCCTCTTTATAACAAGATACTATTTTCTGCTAGAGTTTTATGTTGGTGGTAAGAAAGGATTACAGAATATGAACATTAAATGGATGTAATAATAGGGACAAACAAAAAAATGTTTCATAGGATCATTTTAACTTTACTGTTTGCCAAATGATGTTTCCCATATTTAGCATATTGCACATATAATATATAAAAATACCAACATATCTAATGTTTGCATCTTTTATAGTTTAGTCTACTATAAATAGTATAATTCGTTTCCTGGTGGTACTGCGAAAGAACCTAACTACAGTATTTCTCATGATGTTGTTGTTTTCATTATTTATCTTGCCCTGAAAATAGCCTTTTTATAGTGGTTGCACTGACTCTTGTCTTGTAGGTTTCGGGTCATCATGAATACATTGATAAACATCCTCCCCACTATGTTCACATTCTGTGGTATTATATTAGTAGGTATTATGTTTTAAGGTGTGTCTGTAATATGATTCCTTATTTTGTATTTGAATCTGTAAACTTAAAAGCTTATGTATGCAAAAACTGGTTCTAAAATCATGTCTAGGGGCATCTAGAAGACAGGACTACTACTAAATCCGTTATGATGACCATAAACCCATCATTCCAGTTTAGTGGCTTTACCCATTTCATATAAAAAGCCCTTCTGAAAATGTGCGCATAAATAAATAAATATATATATATATATATATATATATATATATATATATATATATATATATACACACATACATATACACAGTGGGGATTGAAAGTTTGGGCACCCCATGCAAATATTCATTTTAATGTGCAAAAAGAAGCCAAGGAAAGATGGAAAAATCTCCAAAATGCATCAAATTACAGATTAGACATTCTTATAACATGTCAAAAAAAGTTTGATTTTATTTCCATCATTTACACTTTCAAAAGAACAGAAAACAAAAAATGGCGTCTGCAAAAGTTAGGGCACCCTGCAGAGTTAATACCTTGTACTGCCCCCTTTGGCAAGTATCACAGCTTGTAAACGCTTTTTGTAGCCAGCCAAGAGTCTTTCAATTCTTGTTTGAGGTATCTTCGCCCATTCTTCCTTACAAAAGTCTTCCAGTTCTTTGAGATTCCTGGGCTGTCTGTGACGCACTGCTCTTTTAAGGTCTATCCATAGATTTTCAATTATGTTGAGGTCAGGAGATTGTGAAGGCAATGGCAAAACCTTCAGTTTACGCCTCTTAATGTAATCCACCGTAGATTTTGAGGTGTGTTTAGGATCATTATCCATTTGTAGAAGCCAGCCTCTCTTTAACTTCAGCTTTTTCACAGATGGCATCAAGTTAGCGTTCAAAATTTGCTGGAATCTTATTGAATCCATTTTTCCTTCTACTCGTGAAATGTTCCCTGTGCCACTGGCTGCAATACAACCCCAAAGCATGATTGATCCACTCCCATGCTTAACAGTTGGACAGAGGTTCTTTTCATTAAATTCTGTGCCCTTCCTTCTCCAAACGTACCTTTGCTCATTCCGGCCAAAAAGTTCTATTTTAACCTCATCGGTCCACAGAACTTTATTCCAGAATGCATCAGGTTTGTCTATATGTTCATTTGCAAACTTCAAACGCTGATTTTTGTGGAGAGGACGTACAAGAGGTTTTCTTCTGATGACTCTTCCATGAAGACCTTATTTGTACAAGTATCTCTTTATAGTGGAATAGTGTACCACAACAACAGTGTCTGCCAGATCTTCCTGGAGGGATTATGCAGTCAAACGTGGATTTTGACTTGCTTTTCTCACAATCCTGCGAGCTGTTCTGTCTGATATTTTTCTTGGTCTTCCAGATCTTGCTTTAACTTCCACTGTTCCTGATGACTGCCATTTCTTAATTACATTCCGAACAGAGGATATGGGCATCTGATAACGCTTTGCTATCTTCTTATAGCCTTCTCCTGCTTTGTGAGCGTCAACTATTCTCAGTTTCAGTGTTCTACACAACTGCTTAGAGGAACCCATGGTGCTGATTGTTGGAGCAAGGTCAGATGAGTCTGGGCTTTTAAAACCTTTGAGATTTACATCACCTGGTCTTTCCAGACGATGATTGAGAACAATCCATGACACTGCCAGGTCTCAGCTGTCCAAAGGGGATAGTACAAGGTATTAACTCTGCAGGGTGTCCAAACTTTTGCAGACGCTATTTTTTGTTTTCTGTTCTTTTGATAGTGTAAATGATGGAAATGAAATCAAACTTTTTTTGACATGTTATAAGAATGTCTAATCTGTAATTTGATGCCTTTTGGAGATTTTTCCATCTTTCCTTGGCTTCTTTTTGCATATTTAAAATGAATTTTTGTCTGGGGTGCCCAAACTTTCGATCCCCACTGTATGTATGTATGTGTATATATGTGTGTATATATGTGTGTGTGTGTGTGTGTGTGTGTATATGTATATATATATATATATATATATATATATATATATATATGTATGTATGTATGTGTGTGTGTATCTTGGATAATCCGGCACTCCCTTGCTAGTTCATGTAATACTGGGTGCTCGTGCTATATTAGATAAAGTACCTCTGTTGCTAAATGAGCAAACTGCACGTCACTCCATGAAAAAAGTGCTTTTAATGGATGTTGGATTACATGAAAAAAGTCAGCCTTTCCGTCATATCAACGGCTCGTTTCGGGAGTTAGCATTGTCCCTTCGTCAGGATTACATTGGGCTGCTGAGGTCTGTAGTGAGAAAGCGTTTCGTCCGTCAGCAACAGGACTTCATCAAGGGGATACAAGTACCCCCTTGATGAAGTCCTGTTGCTGACGGACGAAACGCGTTGGACCTACCTGCAGACATCTACTTTTATGGACAGATAAGCTTCATACAATTTTTAATTCTGTACGCATGCCTTCCAGCCATTTTTATGGACAGATAAGCTTTATATAATTTTTATTCTGTACGCATGGTATTCAGCTATTTTTATGTATTTTTATGTTACTATGTGTATTAAATTTATGTGTTTTTAATATATACACTGCTCAGGCTGCATATTGATTCTGGTTGGGAATAAGCTGGTTCCCTAATTAGACCTGTGAAATTACGCAGTGATATAATATGAAATTTTAAATGGTATACACTATGTTTGCTGTCCTCCTTTTTTTTATTTTTTTATTTGCATGTATTAAGCCACAAAAGAGTGCTGTTTGAGCATAGCTTCTCTTTTACCAGATAAGTGATCTAAGCCAATTTTTATCATCCCTTCCTTTATACCTTCTCTCCCCTTGATATGCTCACCACACTCTTGGGCGCTTGTATTCACCAATTCTTGCAACAGATTATATGTGCATGCCAAGCACATGTCTATGTATTATAAGCTGCCGCTCATATAATAACTGAGAAGTGTTTTAATTCCTTCAAGGGTTTTATATATTTATGGTATAGATATCACAAAGTTGCACCTAAGCGCCATAGTCTCTATTTCTATCTATCTATCTATCTATCTATCTATCTATCTATCTATAATTTTTTTATTTAAGAGATGTGCAGCGGACACTTTTCGGGTTTTGGATCTTGTTCTCCGCTCGTGGTTTGGCTCTGGATTGGTTTTGCCAAAACCACCCTTTAGGGTTTTGGTATTATATCTAGATGATTTTTTAACACCCCCCCCCCCCCCCCCCCCTAAAAACAGCTAAAATAACAGAATTTGGGGGGTAATTTTGATTTTCCGGTATTATTAACCTCAATAACATTAATTTCCACTCATTTCCAGTCTATTCTGATCACCTCACACCTCACAATGTTGTTTTTAGGCCAAAAGGTTGCACCGAGGTAGCAGGATGACTAAGCTAAGCGACACAATTGGGCGGCACAAACACCTGGCCCATCTAGGAGTGGCACTGCAGTGGCAGACAGGATGGCAGTTTTAAAAAATAGGCCCCAAAGAGCACATCATGCAAAGAAAAAAAAGAGGTGCCAGATGGAATTGTCTTGGAACCACCCACCCACCCTTATGTTGTTTAAACAGGACATGCACAGTTTAATAAACCCATCATTTCAGCGACAGGTGGTCCCCCTGGAAAAAGCTTGCCAAGTTCTCCGAATCATAGCTAGCTACAAACATACCACCTCCTTCTTTGATGACTTTTCACATTATGAGAAGAGGCAAGAGGAAGAGGACAGTGTCAAGAAGGTGATTAAAAATTAGAGAGGCACATGCAATCAGGATCAACACACAGGCTTTCACCTCCACTCCTATATTGGTGTGGAACAGAAAGGACTTCAACCAAGCAAATATATAATTATTAATTACCACATTACTGGACAAACTGAAAAACTAGGGGTCAAAGCCTTCAAATCTGTACCCCCTTCTCCATGTTCAGGGATTAAGATAATCTCTGATTTAATGCTGGGATGCAAATAAACTGGTGTATACCACAGGATCAAGATTGGATATTTTCCCCTCCACGGAGTCTGGAGACTTATTTTGTGAAAATCTTGTGGGTTTCTTTTTTTTCTTTTTCTTTTTTTAATTGCATTGTTATTTACATATTTTGTGGCAGATGCCTTATTTTTGCTTTTGACAGCTTCCAGTTAGACGCATGTGAGCATACCTGTGTGTCCCAGTTACACGCATGTGAGCATACCTGTGTCTTGTTTAATTTTTTTCATATTCGATTTTTAAATAAAGCAGCCTTTCCTGAGCCCCCACAGCAGCCCCGGATGGGGCAAGTTGAGTTCGGGTGGGTTCGGTAAAGTACTAAGCAGGACTTTGCAGTAAATTTTTTGTTATTGAGCCCCTGCCCTAATGGAACTTACCACTCTACAGTCGAAAATCATTTCATACTATAAGTAGGACTGTGGGATGAAGCAATGCTAACCTTTGTGCCCACAGCATGCCTCAGCCTGACAAGCTAGACATCTTCCTGGCTGTAAGCCACCATGAGACTCCATACTGGGCCTTATTCAGTAACTGCACAAGAATCAAAATGTGGTTTCTGCACTGACCAGTAAACTACAGCCACACAGTTTAAAGGAGAACACCTATAAATCTCCACAGGACACTAATGCAAAAAAATAAAACTGTGTGTAGGCGCTGTTCACTTGCAGTATACTGATCTTAAATCCTTCAATATTCGTGAGTGGTACACCAGGAAACACACCCTCTTAATTAAAAACTTACATTAGAGTTCTAACCCACAGGCCAAACAAGGTATCTTTAACCTCCGATATAATTTCTTCAATATATAATAAAACGGGGTAACTTCATAAAAGATGATCACTTACATATTAATTCTGTCACGCATTCACATAAAGGTATCTTTAGTTCGCCCCAGGAAACGGCTGTATAGTCTAATGTACAGTCCAAAAAGCTGATTTTTAATATTAAAAGGTGATATACAGTAAAATCACAAAGTGTGCAGCACAACAGGAACAACACTGGGAGTCTAGTGCGGAAGCTGGTCTCCACTCGCGGCTAAGTCCGGCTGCAGTCACGGACAGGGTATAGATGATATGCGCCGCTCACTCGATCACTGGTAAAGGTCGTTGCTGAAGCTGGTTACACGTAACGGCAGATCTCTAACATGTTTTGGGGATTCCTATCCCCTTAATCAAAGAGTGCTGCTTCCGCCAACAGTTCAGGTTTATAAAGGCCAGGTTTCCATGTCATGTGATCGCTCTGTCCATTTACAACATGCACATAACACCAGGGGTATAATTAGCAATCCGCTATTTCTAACTGCAGTACCTGCCTAATAAACACATCCATTTCCCTAATACTGCATGGTAACAATTAGATGAATATTGTGTTTATTAGCCATAAACCTTGTTTGGCCTGCGGGTGAAATCCCTAATGTAAGTTCTTAATTAAGAGGGTGTTTCCTGTGTACCACTCAAGAATATTGAAGGATTTAAGAACCGTATACTGCAAGTGAACAGCGCCTACACACAGTTTTATTTATTGTTTTGCCTTATTCAGTAACTGTGCCTCACAGGAGCTCCTGGCCCATCTAGTGCTACAGTGCAATAGAAAGCTGATGCAATGCAAGATCACTGAAACTGTTCTTCTAACACCGTGAGGTCTTGCGATAACCCTACACAGCCATTAAGAATGAACCCTGTACAACAAATGCGCATTTTCTAAATAAATAATCACAAAATGTGGAACATCAATAATAAATCAAAATTAAGGTTGACTAATTGGAGCCATTCATTTGAGTGAGTCCCTAGCATGAAATAATTGAGAAGAACCTCTCTCTAATGCTCCGTCAGAAAATATAACTTTTACTTCTCCGACAGTTGCGCTGGATTATGATTCAGTCTCTTCTGAGTCACACTGACTTTGACCACAAATGTGGTCTCTCCCCACTTTATTTAAAAACACTTTGTCAAAATAGCAATTTCCATTTCCACCTTTGTGGCTATGTTTTCACAAATCTGTTTGTGATGTTGAAGCCTGCACTAGGCTTTAACTTAAACCTAGGATCAAGTACAGCAGCACCCCTGGAATTATACGGCAGCACCCCTGGACTTATACAGCATAGGCAGCACCCCTGGAGAATTGCACAGCAGACAGGCAACAGCACCCCTGGACTTAAACGGAAGTGGGGCAGCACCCCTGGAATGATGTGGCAAAGAAAAGATGTGCAAGATGGAATTGTCCTTGGGCCCTCCCACCCACCCTTATGTTGTATATACCGGTCATGCACACTTTAATAAACCAATTATTTCAGTGACTGGGTCTGCCACACAACTGTGGCTGAAATGATTGGTTTGCTTTGGCCCCCACCAAAAAAAAAAAAAAAAGCAATTCATCTCTCCTTGCACAAACTGGATCTACAGTGTCCTCATCCTCAGACCCCCCCCCCCCCTTCAGTGTTTACATCCTCATCCTCACAGAGAGAATATTCAAACAAACGACATAATTTAGGTGTCAGTGGACTGCTTACGCTATTACCCAAAGTTTCTGAATTTGACAATGACTTGGGATGAATGCACTGCAGGTGACGTATAAGGGAGGATGTTCCTAGGTGGTTAACGTCCTTGCCCCTAGTTATTGTGAATTGACAAAGGCAACAGATGGCTTGACACCTGTTTTCTGGATTTGTGGAGAAATAATTCCACACCGAAGAGGTGGCTTTTTTGGTATTTTGCCCAGGCATGACAATGGGCTTTTTCATCCCATGGACAACAACTGTCTCCACTGGTGCCTTATTCAAACAAACCACATCACCATCAGAATCCTCATCATCAACTTCCTCCGCAGCACCAGCTACACCCATATCTTCCTCATCCTGGTGTACCTCTACAATGACATCCTCAATCTCAATATCAGCAACTGGACTGGCGGTGCTTCTCAGGGCCAGTATACATTTATTTTACTGCACCCCTGAATTTTTACAGCATACAAGATCGGGCCATTGTACTTTTATTTTAACAACAGCACCCCTGTATTTTTACAGCATACAGGACCAGTGTACTTTTATTTTTACAGCAGCACCCCTGTATTTTTACAGCATACAGGGCCAGTGTACATTGATTTTCACTGCACCCCAGAATTTTTACAGCATACAAGGCAGGGCCAGTGTACATTTATTTTACTGCTCCCAAGATTTTTTACAGCCAGCACCCCTGTATTTTCACAGCATACAGGAGGACAGTGCCCCTGCCCCCTGTACAACACAGTGACAGCAACACCCATGACAGTGACAGCCAGGACAGCACCCCTAACAGCACAGGTACACCACAGTGACAGGAACAGCACCCCTACAGAGCACACACTGACCCCACCCGACGCCACCACCCACAGTGCGAGACAGAGGTCTGTCTCCCTCACTCTCCAAGTCCAAAGTGAAAATGGCGGCGAGTTATATGGAATCCAAAACCCGTGAGAATCCAAAACCCGTGAGAATTTTTGGGGGGAACCGAACCCACTCATCTCAAATTTTTTTATGATGTTGCTCAATGCCATCACATTACAATAGTGATACAAGCCCTCATGGTTTGCTATACTTTATACAGAGATGAAGGGTAACCCCTAGGTTGATTATGCACAGGATATCAAAAATATGTCAGAAAAAAACAATTTATATAAAACCAGCCAATTTATAAACAAGATCTTTTAACCACAATTTTTGTGTTATAATATATTATGCTGGAGGTGCACCAGAAAGCAGAAATACAGTATTGAAATGTGGGGGTGAGTAGGTGAAGAAGAACCTACTCATAGAAGGCTTTCTTTGTGGTGCACTCTTTTTTTTTTTTTATTAAGTTTAGTTAGTTAATTTAAAACATAACTTTTATTTAGTATCAACTAAAGTAATGTGACACTTTTACACAAAAATACAAATGTACTATGAACAGGGAATAATTAAATTAATATTCCTGAAAGAGCCAAATAATAATTTTATAAATCTAGGCTCAATATTTTACAGTGTTCTAAATACTTATTTATAGACACTCTCTATAATTCAGTCTATACCCGTAGACATAAGATGTAAATAACTCAGTTTGCGGGAATATAGTGATGAAATTCCCATAAAATTATGTACAGTGTAGGTTGGACGAGGTATTATAGAAAATTATTAATATAATATAAACCTATGTAGGTTAATAAACCTATGAATACCCTTGCTCAGGTTACACAGATTGTATCAACAAAACCACAATATTCCGGGCGCTATTTTGTTTATATAGTGATCAAAATGTTTCAATGTTTTATCACAAATTGTGCTGCAAACTTCAGTCTAGCTGTGCCTGTGCTCACACAGCCAAATTGATTAATGAAGCTGAGAGCCTATTTGCTCTCCTGCTTCCAAACCAACAATGCAGAGAAAAAGAATGACTGATTGCTCTATAATATCAGGTGCATATATGCATGAAACCACATCTACAATGTACAACCTTCTAGTTTTCAATTCAAAAAAATCTCTTATATAAAAAACACTGTGTGTATGTGTATATATATATATATATATATATATATATATATATATATATATAAACTCACTCAATTCCTATATTAAAACACTAACAATGATTTCCTTAATAAAGCGTCCAGTGCGGAAACTGTAATTAGAGACAGTCCTGTATGTTATACCATTGTGAATTAATATATTATTCCATCAAGGATGCATAGTGTTTTCCCTCTGTATAATTCAGTCTTTTGAAAAGAGACACAGTTGCTTATTGACCAAAGTCCCACAGTCTAATTGCTGCTAAAGTGCCAAGTATATGCAGCTTACCGCTACAGCCGTGTGTGCGGGTGTTTGTGGAGTTGCTCACTGACAGCAGAAGTTGACACTACTGTTCTCTTATTCCGTCTCTGTGTGTGAGAATATCCCATTCTCATTATACCCATTCACTGTCATTGACACATGGAATAACAGTAGAAGGGATTTCTCACGTATACACTGAGATATCTGTATACTGTCATATTATAACTACTCATTCATCTGAGTTTTATTTACCTATAAACCAGCTTTTTGGACAGTTCAGGTTAATTAACTGAGTGATAATTACCTTGATTTATGGTTATTTATAACTATCTTCCAACGGTTGTGGCATGCTTTCCAGTATACACCTAATTACCGTGTTTAATCAATTCACAGTTATTTCATCTATGTGTCTGTAAAACTGTATGAATTATTGATAATTGCTTGAATTAGCACAACCAGCATGAGATACTAATAAGGTAAAATTCTCTCTTCTCCCATTTCTTCATGCAGCTAAACACTGTTATTGATACTATTGTTGCTAATCAGTATCCATTTGATTGGAGTAAGGTGTCAAGAATCATGCTACAATTGTAGCCTCTCTACTTGTTGAACGGGTCTGGGACAAAAAGGTCGACACACCTTAGGTCGACATGGACAAAAGGTCGACAGGAACAAGGTCGACATGGGTTTTTAATGTTTTTTTGGTGTCGTTTTCTTCGTAGAGTGACCGGGAACCCCAGTTAGTGCACCGCGTCCCCTCGCATGGCTCGCCATGCTTCGGGCATGGGGCCTTCGCTTCGCTCGGCACAGATTACCGTTCCAATCGTAGTCCACGTGGATCGTTAAGTATGAAAAGGTTCCTGTCGACATTTTGTCCATGTCGACCTAAGGTGTGTCGACCAATTGGTGTCGACCTAAGGTGTGTCGACCTTTTTGATGTCGACCTGGAGTCCGGATACCTGTTGAACATGACTGAGAAAAAGGTTCACCACTGTGTTTTTTCTGCAGTATACAATTGTCTTCGTAAACCTAGTACAATAATATCTCCTATGCCATCTATGACTGCTGCCATACAATCAGTGTAACCTGAGCAAGGGTATTCATAGGTTTTTGTTAACCTACATAGGTTTATATTATATTAATAATTTTCTATAATACCTTGTCCAACCTACACTGTCCATAATTTTATGGGAATTTCATCACTATATTCTCGCAAACGGAGTTATTTACATCTAATGTCTACGGGTATAGACTGAATTATAGAGTGTCTATAAATAAGTATTTAGAACACTGTAAAATATTGAGCCTAGATTTATAAAATTATTATTTGGCTCTTTCAGGAATATTAATTTAATTATTCCCTGTTCATAGTACATTTGTATTTTTGTGTAAAAGTGTCACATTACTTTAGTTGATACTAAATAAAAGTTATGTTTTAAATTAACTAACTAAACTTAATAAAAAAAGAGTGCACCACAAAGAAAGCCTTCTATGAGTAGGTTCTTCTTCACCTACTCACCCCCACATTTCATTGCTATACTTTATATAAGCTACAATAGATATTTTGTCTGCATGCTGCATGTCCTTTGCCTGTCCTACAGTAGTACTGTGTTATTTGTGTCTTATTGTCTGTATAGCCTTGATTATGAGAGATGCCAGTCAAGTAAACATTAATATTTGTTATGTTATATTCCCAAAAACCTGTATTTCTCCTCTTAGGCAATATACTACGTTTTTGCCATAGTTGGAATGGAAATTTTCAAGAACAAAATCCGTTTCTTTCCTGAGAATTCCACTCACCCTTATGCCCAGGAGTGCGGAGCAGAAGCGTTGAGGAACTCTGCCTTTGCCAGAGGCAAATACTGTAGGAATAACTTCAATGACATGGGCTCAGCCTTCATTGTACTAGTGGAACTGACTGTAGTCAACCAGTGGCATGATATCCTTTAACTTATAGATAATGGATTTCTCTCAGCATGTATCTATTGCAGAGCCGTTACTAGACATTTTGGTGCCCTGTGCCAGAAATGGAATTTGTGCCCCCCACATAAACTAGGGACAGTGTGCGCGCCAGAAATGTAGGCGTGTGGCTTCACGGGGAAAGGTTGTGTCCACATAATAGTACCAATTTACATTACACAGCACAGTAGTGTCAGTTATTCACATTATACCATACAGTAGTGGCACTTGTACACATTGTGCCAGGTAGAGCCCCTTATACACATTGCGCCTGGTAGAGCCCCTTATACACATTATGCCTGGTAGAGCCCCTTAGGCACACTGCGCCAGATAGAGTCTCTTAGGCACACTGCACCAAGTAGACAGAGAGAGGGGGGAGGTGTGTGTGTCTAATTACATTGCAGGGGGAGGGAGAGAGAGTGTGTGTGTGTGTGTGTGTGTGTGTGTGTGTGTGTGTGTGTGTGTGTGTGTGTGTGTTTACCTTGCAGGGGGAGATCCCACAGTACGGCAGAGCTGCCACTCATAGGGAGAGCCGCACAATGCAGCAGCCCGCCGCCTCAGCAGAGGAGCACCCTGACGGAGCAGCAGCCCGGCGCCTCAGTGGGGGATACCAGCTACCACTGTGCACAGCTGATGAGCTTCACCGCCTGTGACACACTGCTAGCAAGGTTGCCGGGCGCTGCAATACTTGTGTGGCGCGGCCCTATGTCACGTGTGTGCTAGCGCATGTGCACACAGAGCAGATGCGCTGTGTGTAACACACCACTGGCACACACCTAGTTACCTCCCCGATCTATTGTGAGGGAGGAGATAGAATTGGTGTGAAATCTATATATGGCTCAGGCTTAGTCTAGTAATACAGGGGTCTATTCATGGAGAAGTGAGCCTGTGGAGAAGTAGCCAATGGCAACCAATCAGCTGCTCCATACAATTGTGTAGTATGCAAATTATAAATATTACTTCAATGCTAATAGGTTGCCATGGGCAACTTCTCCACTGACTTACTTCTCCACCCTTTTCACTGCTTTATGAATAGACCCCTAAAGCTACTATAGTTTCCATCAATTAGGGGTATATGGACTAAAGCCAGGTACATCCTCAGACAATATCGCTGATAAGTTGTTTCCGGCCTAATTGGAACGTTGTATCGGGCATATCATTCAGTGTCCTCAGTTGCTAGAGGCATCGCTCTGTCAGCCCTGCTGCACGGCCAATTAGGCGATAACGCTAGCAACATGGTTTATGCTAATGAAGGACAGATCAATGATCGTTCCGTACTTCATGAGATCATTTTGATGTGTACCCAGGATCCGATATGTCGACCCATCAGGCCGACCTATCAGCTGGGGACAAGTCGCTCAGTTTGTACCCAGCATAACTCTTGGAGCTTATTGATTGGTACTTTATCTTCGTCCACTTTATCTCTGTCCAAGGCTTAGTACATGTACCGCAGTGGAGATAAAATAACAACCCACACATCATCTTCCCAGCGGGTTGGGAATGAAATGCCGGCGGCCGGGAGACCAGAGGTCAGTATACCTACATCGTGATCCCGGCTGTCAGAATGCCGGCAGTGGGGCAAGCGGTAAAAAGCCCCTTGCGTGCTTGGTGGCTCGCTGCATTCATCACAGATTCTATTTCCACTCTATGGGTGTCGTGGACACCCACGAGTGGGAATAGCCCTGGTGCAGCTGTCTGCATTCTCAGCGGTCGGGATCCCAGCACCGGTTTTTTGATTGCCGGGATCGCGAGCGCCGGGATATTAACTACATCCCCTCCCAGCCTCCCTTCCTGGAATTATGTCTGGCTACACCCAGACCCATCTCTATTAAGCTGGACACACATGCATTCATTTATTTTTTCATTATCAACAATTGCATTTCTGTGCAATTAAAATCAGTTACAGTGTTAAAATCCAATCATTTTAAACCGACTAAATTTAAGCACATCATAATCTAAAAAACTAATGATTGCTTCATGCACATTACAATTTTGATCTGACCAAGCAGGATGGTGTTTTTGAGCAATGTTGGAAAGTTGTACGATAGTATTAATACAGTTACACTTTCCAATCTGTCTCCTTACAATACTTTTGGATAAAATGGTCTACCTAACCTTTGTGTGTGGATGGCTTTGAGCATTGTCAATTCTTCACATTGGCTACATTATACATGTTGATTCTTTACATCCATATATTCATACAATATTCCACCAAAAGGCAGTTGCTCCTAATACAACCAAATTATTACAATTATTAATATTCATTTTTTATTTATTTTTTATTTGGGGGGGGGGGCGGTATTAAACTAAAATGTATGCGAGTGTAGTACCTGTGTAAACCAGTTTTTCCCAAAACTGTGAGTGTTGTTGGGGCCAATGAGGAGCACGGTATAAAGGAATAACATTGTCTTAAATTATACATGTATATAATCAGCTCTATATAGTCAAAAAAGACACTTTTGGAAATCTGTGAAAATGTATATCTGTAACATTCAATATAATGCCTCTGGATATGGGAGGAGTAACAGAAATATGGGGCAGACAGCTGTTATTTGTGTATTGAACTGTAATGTTCTAATCTGTATAATGCCTCTGAACATGAGAGGAGTGACAGAAATATGGGGCAGGGTATCCGGTTGATAGATAGACAGTGTCTAGTTAGACAGTCAATAGATAGACACCATATGTTAGACCAGGGGTTCTCAAACTCGGTCCTCAAGGGCCCACACAGTGCATGTTTTGCAGGTAACCCAGCAGGTGCACAGGTGTATTAATTACTCACTGACACATTGTAAAAGGTCCACAGGTGGAGCTAATTATTTCACTTGTGATTCTGTGAGGAGACCTGCAAAACATGCACCGTGTGGGCCCTTGAGGACCGAGTTTGAGAACCCCTGTGTTAGACAGACATTAGGTCGACAGGATCAAAAGGTCGACAGGGTCAAAAGGTCGACATGAAAATGGTCGACATAAAAAATGATAGACAAATGTTTTTTTTTTTAAATGTAACATGTTTTTGGACTATGTCATACCTTCTCTATCCATGTCGGCATAGAGTTGGTTATAAACCTTGTGGCGAGGGTATGCCTTTTTACAATTGGGGGTCCCAGATGACAAAACTATCCACACAAACCACAAAAATGCCAAAAACATGGTGTCTACCTTTTTCATGTCGACTTTTTGACCATGTCGACCTTTTGACCCTGTTGACCTTTTGTACTGTACCTTTTTCATGTCGACCTTTTGACCCTGTCGACCTAATGTCTGTCTAACATATGGTGTCTATCTATTGACTGTCTAACTAGACACTATCTGTCTTTTATACCACACCCATGGGGCAGATAGTTGTTATTTGTGTATTGTACCACTTGGAGATGTGCACATATATGTAATTCATTAAGTTTAGTTTTTTTATTTACTTAACATACTACTTCTCGCTACTGGGTTCTCTCTGGTAACCCGCCCGGAAGCCAAACTTTATTTCATCACTTTCCACGTGGTGATTGTGATTATGATCATCAAGTAAGTTTTGCACTTTTTACACAGAATGTACATTAATGTATTCATTCTCTGGAAGCAAAACTAGTGTTTTTAATTAAGATATTATTTAACACAATGGAATTTATTTTACAACCAGAAACAAAATGTATACATGTAACACATTTGGTAGAATTCAATTGATTATGGCACCTGATCTCCTGTCTAAAGTGATGGGAGATCCCGGGGGGGCGATATTCAATTGAGTCCCGTTATCGCACTCATCACGCCTATAGAGGTTGGGTTTAGCCGCGTTAAGCAGCTTAAACAGACCAAAGTGCTGGGCGCCCAAACGAGTCACTTTTTGCACATTTCAACTTGCCACCCACAGGGGGTGCGAGCTGAAATGAAGATGCCGACAGCCATCACGCCCTTCATTTGAATAGCTCCGTTTGGCCACATCTAGTTGCTGCCAGTGGAAAACATTTGAATTCTGCCCATTGTGCCTATTTATCTCACTGGTGCACACATTGCCCCACTTTCTGGTTCAGTATCACTTATTAAATAGCTCTGCCCACACAATGGTACCTGCTCACATGAAATGATTTGCGCTGTCGCAATTTTGTAGCTTCATAATGAGGTTTATGTAAAGAAGAATTCCAGCCTATAGTAAACCGTAAACAGTCAGATATCACATTTATAGTAGCCTAGATTACTGTAAGATTAGGCATAGCTATAGTAGGTGCAAGCGATGCCATTGCTATGGGACCCAGATGTTTAGGGGACCCCTGACCTAGATCATATAATTATCTACGAAGTACCTGAAATTGCCTGCTAAGAAACTGGGTCCTGCCCATTACAAAGGCTGAAAAGGTGGGCTCGTCAGTGGTAATCTGACTCTTCCTTTCAGTAAAGCTCCACACTGATATAATCCATCTCCCACAATCCTGTTGCTCACTCACTGAGCAGGATGTACTAACATAGCAGTGTACATCCCGCCACACATTGCATTGATACTAACGCAAATGCACTAACACATGCGATTAGCATTGCAGGGGACAGCTCACCCGATAAAAGATGTCCTTTGCGCTGTGCTCCGGTCACTGAATTTACGGGTTTATGACCCAGGAATCCGCATGCGCAGGAGGACGTGGTAGCTACGGGGCATGCTGGGAGGGATCAGATTGGCTATAGCTAGTGTTACCCTCCGCATCGGAGCCCAGGCGTTGGGGCTTTAGTACATTTGGAAATGTGGTAAAAACCCCGGGTTTTTACCACATTTCTTCTTTAGTACATTCCGCCCACAGACACAGCTGAGCTAATCGGTAATCCCAGCACTGTCGTAGAGAAGGCTGCACCTTGATTACAGCCATTGTGAAACTGGTGTGCCGGAATTGAGCTCTAAGATAAGGACCAGCCTAGTAAGGGACAGTATGTCTAAATTAAGAAGATCTCTTAAAATGGAATGTCCTGCATTAAGAATTATCTCCATTTGGTAAGAACTGGTTGGTCCCCTTATGTGGCGTAATGTGAACTGGTGGCAGTGCCTCTGTCGGAGCATTTGGGAGGGGTCCCTTCAAAATGTTGCTATGGGGCCCACAAAGTTCATTCTGCACCCCTGACTGTAGGCCTTTAAATATGGTGTGGTGAGTTACCGCACCAACTTATTAATAGCATCCCTTTGGGGAGTGAGCTATCAAATGCTGATCTTGACCAAATCTCCAATTAAGAAAAAAAGTGATGGTCATTTATTCAAACACCTAATAGAAGAAAATCCCACCATACAGTATGTCTAAGGGTGTGTACACATGGTGAGATTTTTTCTTACGATTTTGACTATATAGTCAAAATCGTAAGGAAAGTTAGTGCAGATCGCAAGGTGAAAGTCACCTTGCGATCCCGGTTCGATGCCGATGCGCGGTCAGCATCACAAGAATAGATAGTCAAAACTGACTTGCCTGCACAGTCTATCTCTATAGACGAGATAGTAAAAATTGACACTTAGCCAAAATCGCACATAGGGGGTAATTCTGAGTTGATCGCAGCAGGAACTTTGGCCCTCATTCAGAGTTGTTCGCTCGCAAAGCGATTTTAGCAGAGTTGCTCACGCTAAGCCGCCGCCTACTGGGAGTGAATCTTAGCATCTTAAAAATGCGAACGATGTATTCGCAATATTGCGATTACACACCTCGTAGCAGTTTCTGAGTAGCTTCAGACTTACTCGGCATCTGCGATCAGTTCAGTGCTTGTCGTTCCTGGTTTGACGTCACAAACACACCCAGCGTTCGCCCAGACACTCCTCCGTTTCTCCGGCCACTCCTGCGTTTTTTCCGGAAACGGTAGCGTTTTTTGCCACACGCCCATAAAACGGCCTGTTTCCGCCCAGTAACACCCATTTCCTGTCAATCACATTACGATCGCCAGAACGATGAAAAAGCCGTGAGTAAAATTACTAAGTACATAGCAAATTTACTTGGCGCAGTCGCAGTGCGAACATTGCGCATGCGCATTAAGCGGAAAATCGCTGCAATGCGAAAATTTTTACCGAGCGAACAACTCGGAATGAGGGCCTTTGTGAGCAGTTGGGCAAAACCATGTGCACTGCAGGGGAGGCAGATATAACATGTGCAGAGAGAGTTAGATTTGGGTGTGGTGTGTTCAATCTACAATCTAAATTTCAGTGTAAAAATAAAGCAGCCAGTATTTACCCTGCACAGAAACACTATAACCCACCCAAATCTAACTCTCTCTGCACATGTTATATCTGCCACACCTGCAGTGCACATGGGGGGTCATTCCGAGTTGTTCGCTCGCAAGCTGCTTTTAGCAGCTTTGCACACGCTAAGCCGCCGCCTACTGGGAGTGAATCTTAGCTTATCAAAATTGCGAACGAAGGATTAGCAAAATAGCGAATAGACACATCTTAGCAGTTTCTGAGTAGCTCCAAACTTACTCGGCATCTGCGATCAGTTCAGTGCTTGTCGTTCCTGGTTTGACGTCACAAACACACCCAGCGTTCGCCCAGACACTCCTCCGTTTCTCCAGCCACTCCCGCGTTTTTCCCAGAAACGGTAGCGTTTTTTCACACACACCCATAAAACGGCCAGTTTCCGCCCAGAAACACCCACTTCCTGTCAATCACATTACGATCACCAGAACGAAGAAAAAACATCGTAATGCCGTGAGTAAAATTCCTAACTGCATAGCAAATTTACTTGGCGTAGTCGCACTGCGGACATTGCGCATGCATATTAGCGACTAATCGCTCCGCTGCGACAAGAAAAATAACGAGCTAACAACTCGGAATGACCCCCATGGTTTTGCCCAACTGCTAACAAAGTTCCTGCTGCGATCAACTCAGAATTACCCCCAATGTCAGTATCACAAGCACATAATGATTTGCTTGCGATACTGACTATGTGCTGACCTAGCCCCTGTCGCATAGTGAGAATCAGGCATAGCCCGAATCTCACCGTGTGTATGGGCCATAATAATCACAGACGTTTCTGCATTGTGACAGGCAGGTCAGCATGTTACCATTACTTTTGGAAGTCAATGAGATTTTCCCATTCATCTCTATGGGCAAAGCATTCCACAGATATCTCTTAAAATAACATGTTCACTTGGGTGCTGAGTGCGTTTCCATCTTAGTAGTGGTAAAGAAAGCAAACACATTCCACAATTTCATCTATCACAGCACAGAGGTAGATTCATACAATTTTCAAATAAAAACAATATATAAAGCACAGTCTCTTTACTCATCCCTGTATCATTCTTTTCTCTGACATCCTAGTGGATGCTGGGAACTCCGTAAGGACCATGGGGAATAGCGGCTCCGCAGGAGACTGGGCACAACTAAAGAAAGCTTTAGGACATGGGTCTTCATCCTGTGGCCCTCCAGCTGCTGTGAAACTACACATCCCAGCATGCCCTGCCACAGTTTTGCTATTAAGGTATGCTAAAACTGAGGCAGGGCATGCTGGGATATGTAGTTCCACAGCAGCTGGAGGGTCGCAGGTTGAAGACCCATGCTTTAGGACTACCTGGTGTGCACTGGCTCCTCCCACTATGACCCTCCTCCAGACCTCAGTTAGAATCTTGTGCCCGGCTGAGCTGGATGCACACTAGGGGCTCTCCTGAGCTCCTAGAAAAAGAAAGTTTATTTTAGGTTTTTTATTTTCAGTGAGATCTGCTGGCAACAGACTCACTGCTACGAGGCGAACCTACCTGACTGGAGATAGTTTGGGCTTCTTAGGCTACTGGACACCATTAGCTCCAGAGGGATCGAACACAGGACCCGACCTCGATCGTTCGGTCCCGGAGCCGCGCCGCCGTCCCCCTTACAGAGCCAGAAGCATGAAGATGGTCCTGGAAATCGGCGGTAGACGACTTCGGTCTTCAACAAGGTAGCGCACAGCACTGCAGCTGTGCACCATTGCTCCTCATGCACACCTCACACTCCGGTCACTGATGGGTGCAGGGCGCTGGGGGGGGGCGCCCTGAGCAGCAATATTAACACCTTGTCTGGCAAAATAACACAATATATAGTCCTAGAGGCTATATATGTGTAAAATACCCCTGCCAGGATCCATAAAAAAGCGGGAGAAAGTCCGCCGAAAAAGGGGCGGGGCTATCTCCCTCAGCACACTGGCGCCATTTTCTCTTCACAGTGCAGCTGGAAGACAGCTCCCCAGGCTCTCCCCTGTAGTTTTCAGGCTCAAAGGGTTAAAAAGAGAGGGGGGGGCACTAAATTTAGGCGCAAATCTGTGTATTATAGCAGCTATAAGGGAAAAATCACTGTGGGTAGTGTGAATCCCTGCATTATATAGCGCTCTGGTGTGTGCTGGCATACTCTCTCTCTGTCTCCCCAAAGGACTTTGTGGGGTCCTGTCCTCAGTCAGAGCATTCCCTGTGTGTGTGCGGTGTGTCGGTACGGCTGTGTCGACATGGTTGATGAGGAGGCTTATGTGGAGGCGGAGCAGATGCCGATAAATGTGATGTCGCCCCCTGTGGGGCCGACACCAGAGTGGATGGATAGGTGAAAGGTATTAACCGACAGTGTCAACTCCTTACATAAAAGGCTGGATGACGTAACAGCTGTGGGACAGCCGGCTTCTCAGCCCGCGCCTGCCCAGGCGTCTCAAAGGCCATCAGGGGCTCAAAAACGCCCGCTACCTCAGATGGCAGACACAGATGTCGACACGGAGTCTGACTCCAGTATCGACGAGGTTGAGACATATACACAATCCACTAGGAACATCCGTTGCATGATCTCGGCAATAAAAATAAATGTGTTACACATTTCTGACATTAACCCAGGTACCACAAAAAAGGGGTTTTATGTTTGGGGAGAAAAAGCAGCCAGTGTTTTGTTCCCCCATCAGATGAGTGAATGAAGTGTGTGAAGAAGCGTGGGTTCCCCCGATAAGAAACTGGTAATTTCTAAAAAGTTACTGATGGCGTACCCTTTCCCGCCAGAGGATAGGTCACGTTGGGAGATATCCCCTAGGGTGGATAAGGCGCTCACACGTTTGTCAAAAATGGTGGCACTGCCGTCTTAGGATACGGCCACTTTGAAGGAGCCTGCTGATAAAAAGCAGGGGCTATCCTGAAGTCTGTATATACACACTCACGTACTATACTGAGACCTGCAATTGCCTCAGCATGGATAGTGCTGCTGCAGCGTGGTCTATTACCCTGTCAGGACAGGGATACTATTTGCTAACCATAGAGCATATTAAAGACGTCGTCTTATATATGAGGGATGCACAGAGGGATATTTGCCGACTGGCATCCAAAATTAATGCAATGTCCATTCTGCCAGGAGGGTATTAGGGACCCGGCAGTGGACAGGCGATGCTGACTTTAGAAGGCACATGAAGATTCTGCCTTATAAGGGTGAGGAATTGTTTGGGGATGGTCTCGGGGACCTCGTATCCACAGCAACAGCTGGGAAGGAAAAAATTTTACCTCAAGTTTCCTCACAGCCTAAGAAAGCACCGTATTATAAGGTACAGTCCTTTCGGCTTCAGAAAAGCAAGCGGGTCAAAGGCGCTTCCTTTCTGCACAGAGACAAGGGAAGAGGGAAAAAGCTGCACCAGACAGCCAGTTCCCAGGATCAAAAATCTTCCTCTGAGTCCACCGCATGACGCTGGGGCTCCACAGGTGGAGCCAGGTGCGGTGGGGGCGCGTCTCGGGAACTTCAGTGACCAGTGGGCTCGCTCACAGGTGGATCCCTGGGTTCTGCAAGTAGTATCACAGGGATACAAGCTGGAGTTCGAGGCGACTCCCCCCTCGCCGTTACCTCAAATCAGCCTTGCCTGCTGCCCTCGAGGAGAGGTAGTACTGGCGGCAATTCACAAGCTGTACTTCCAGCAGGTGATAATCAAGGTACCCCTCCTTCAACAAGGCCGGGGTTACTATTCCACAATGTTGTGGTACCGAAACCAGGCGTTTCGGTGAGACCCATTCTAAAATTGAAATCCTTGAACACTTATATACGAAGGTTCAAGTTCAAAATGGAATCGCTTAGGGCGGTTATTGCAAGCCTGGACGAAGGGGATTACATGGTATCACTGGACATCAAGGATGCTTACCTGCATGTCCCTATTTACCCTCCTCACCAGCAGTACCTCAAAATTGTGGTACAGGACTGTCATTAACAATTCCAGACGTTGCCGTTGGTCTGTCCCCGGCACCGAGGGTATTTACCAAGGTAATGGCCGAAAGATGATACTCCTTCGAAAAAAGGGAGTTATAATTATCCCGTACTTGGACGATCTCCTTATAAAGGTGAGGTCCAGGGAGCAGTTGTTCGTCGGAGTAGCACTATCTCGGGAAGTGCTACAACAGCACGGCTGGATTCTGAATAGTCCAAAGTCGCAGCTGGTTCCTACGACGCGTCTACTGTTCTTGGGTATGGTTCTGGACACAGAACAAGAAAAAAGGGTTTCTCCCGGAGGAGAAGGCCAAGGAGTTGTCATCTCTAGTCAGAGACCTCCTAATACAAATACAGGTGTCGGTGCATCAATGCACGCGAGTCCTGGGAA
This sequence comes from Pseudophryne corroboree, assembly GCF_028390025.1. NCBI lineage: Eukaryota > Metazoa > Chordata > Amphibia > Anura > Myobatrachidae > Pseudophryne > Pseudophryne corroboree. The sequence goes on from NC_086447.1 coordinate 733,558,768, forward strand.
AGATGGTAGCTTCTTAAGAAGAAATTCCATTCGGTAGGTTCCAGGCAAGGATCTTCCAGTGGGATCTGTTGGACAAGAGGTCCGGGTCGCATCTTCAGATGCATCGGCTGATAACCCTGTTTCCAAGGGCCTGGGTGTCGCTGTTGTGGTGGCTGCAGAGGGCTCATCTTCTAGAGGGCCGCAGATTCGGCATACAGGACTGGGTCCTGGTGACCACGAATGCCAGCCTTCGAGGCTGGGGGGCAGTCACACAGGGAAGAAACTTCCAAGGACTATGGTCAAGTCAGGAGACTTCCCTACACATAAATATTCTGGGACTAAGGGCCTTTCACAATGCCCTAAGTCAGGCTAGACCCCTGCTTCAACACCAGCCGGTGCTGATCCAGTCAGACAACATCACGGCGGTCGCCCATGTAAACCAGCAGGGCGGCACAAGAAGCAGGATGGTGATGGCAGAAGCCACAAGGATTTTCCGATGGGCGGAAAATCATGTGTTAGCACTGTCAGCAGTGTTCATTCCCGGAGTGGACAACTGGGAAGCAGACTTTCTCAGCAGGCACGACCTCCACCCGGGAGAGTGGGGACTTCATCCAGAAGTCTTCAAAATGATTGTACACCGTTGAGAAAGGCCACAGGTGACGTGATGGCGTCACGCCTCAACAAACAGCTAAAAAGATATTGCGCCAGGTCAAGGGACCCTCAGGCGATAGCTGTGGACGCTCTGGTAACACCGTGGGTGTACCAGTCGGTGTATGTGTTCCTTCCTTTGCCTCTCATACCCAAGATATTGAGAATACTAAGAAGGAGAGGAGTAAGAACTATACTCGTGGTTCCGGATTGGCCAAGAAGAGCTTGGTACCCAGAACTTCAAGAAATTATCTCAGAGGACCCATGGCCTCTGCCGCTCAGACAGGACCTGCTGCAGCAGGGGCCCTGCCTGTTCCAAGACTTACCACGGCTGTGTTTGATGGCATGGCGGTTGAACACCGGATCCTAAAGGAAAAACGCATTCCGGAGGAAGTCATTCCTACGCTGATTAAGGCTAGGAAAGATGTGATCGCAAAATATTATCACCGCATATGGCAAAAATATGTTGCTTGGTGTGAGGCCAGGAAGGCCCCAATGGAGGAATTTCAACTGGGTCGATTTCTGCACTTCCTACAGTCAGGAGTGACTACGGGCCTAAAATTGGGTTATGTTAAGGTCCAGATTTCGGCTCTGTACATTTTCTTCCAAAAAGAACTGGCTTCACTGCCTGAAGTTCAGACTTTTGTTAAGGGAGTGCTGCATATTCAGCCCCCGGTTGTGCCTCTAGTGGCACCGTGGGATCTCAACGTGGTGTTGGATTTCCTGAAGTCGCATTGGGTTGAGCCACTTAAATCCGTAGAGCTAAAATACCTCACGTGGAAAGTGGTCATGCGGTTGGCCTTGGCGTCGGCCAGGCGTGTATCCAAATTGTCGGTTTTGTCATGCAAAAGCCCTTATCTGATTTTCATATGGATAGGGCGGAATTGAGGACTCGTTCCCAATTCCTTCCTAAAGTGGTATCAGCTTTTCATGTGAACCAACCTATTGTGGTGCCTGCGGCTGCGTGGGACTTGGAGGACTCCAAGTTACTGGACGTAGTCAGGGCCCTGAAAATATATGTTTCCAGGACGGCTGGAGTCAGGAAAACTGACTCGCTATTTATCCTGTATGCACCCAACAAGCTGGGTGCTCCTGCTTTTAAGCAGACTATTGCTCGCTGGATCTGTAGCACGATTCAACTTGCACATTCTGCGGCTGGACTGCCGCACTCTAAATCTGTAAAAGCCCATTCCACGAGGAAAGTGGGCTCTTCTTGGGCGGCTGCCCGAGGGGTCTCGGCTTTACAACTTTGCCGAGCTGTTACTTGGTCGGGTTCAAACAATTTTGAAAAAGTCTGCAAGTTTGATACCCTGGCTGAGGAGGACCTTGAGTTTGCTCATTCGGTGCTGCAGAGTCATCCGCACTCTCCCGCCCGTTTGGGAGCTTTGGTATAATCCCCATGGTCCTTACGGAGTTCCCAGCATCCACTAGGACGTCAGAGAAAATAAGATTTTACTCACCGGTAAATCTATTTCTCGTAGTCCGTAGTGGATGCTGGGCGCCCATCCCAAGTGCGGATTGTCTGCAATACTTGTATATAGTTATTGCCTAACTAAAGGATTATTGTTATGAGCCATCTGTTAGTGAGGCTCAGTTATATTTCGTACTGTTAACTGGGTATAATATCACGAGTTATACGGTGTGATTGGTGTGGCTGGTATGAGTCTTACCCGGGATTCAAAATCCTTCCTTATTGTGTCAGCTCTTCCGGGCACAGTATCCTAACTGAGGTCTGGAGGAGGGTCATAGTGGGAGGAGCCAGTGCACACCAGGTAGTCCTAAAGCTTTCTTTAGTTGTGCCCAGTCTCCTGCGGAGCCGCTATTCCCCATGGTCCTTACGGAGTTCCCAGCATCCACTACGGACTACGAGAAATAGATTTACCGGTGAGTAAAATCTTATTTTTTTCATAACTAACCCCTTATAGTATTGCACTCACACCCATTTAAAGTACACATTGCATAAGATTCTGCTTCTTTTCCAATTTGTTTTCCTTCTCAATTGTGTTGTTTTTGTTTTTTTTCAAGAACTGATGCATAGTTTTTGTTTACAGCATTTTTGTGGCATTTATTTTGGAAGCATTTTTTGTGGAGTATTCGTTGGAAAAGAGTGAAGTTGAAACTGCAATTGAAAAGAAGATCCAGGAGTTGGGGATGGCAGTGCAGGAGTGAGTGACTTGTGCGTAGGGAATGTGACAATACTGTTACCGTGTACACAGCAAATACCATGACGTATGCCACACTTTTTTTTTAAATAATTGAGTTCTTTTAATTATTTCAATAAAACACATTAACAAAAGGTGAAAAAACACTAATAAAGAAAAAGTAAGATTAATACATGCTATACAGCTGCATAGGAACCGAGATAACATACAGTCATACTACATAAAATAATATCCAGATGTAACGCATAAAGGCCAGAATCTAATTATCTGCAGTAATTTACCGCAGCTAATGGATTTGGCCGGGGTATACAGTTAGCCCTGTATACTGGCACTAATCTGGGATTATGCTTCGGGTGCCTCAGGCATAAGCAGCCGCTGGAGCCGAGATAACATATGGGATTGGGAGCTTATCCCGGCCAATGAAAACGGCCTATAATTGGATAGCGTGATGATACTGTATGTCAAAAATCAGGCCATTTTTATCGGGCGAAAACAATTGTACCTAATAGGATACCGGCCATAGAGTCACATATTGTACATAGAGCAGCAAAATATGAAGTTTAAAGTCACACATCTCAAAACAACAAATAACTATAACAGTCTAAGGAAGGAGAGGACACAGAGCATTTGCCTAAGTAAACACCCCCAGATTGAGTAAAGCATATTCTTTGCCACATTTTATTATCATTATTATTATTTCAGAAAAAAACAACTGATGAATTTGTACATGACCAGATTTACACCCAAATTGTTAATAGGTATCTTTATGTTCATCTCGCTACTCTTCCAATCCACTTACTGTTTTATCTGCATATAATTGTAAAAATGATACAAGTTAGGCTTTCCATGTGGGTATATGTATGGCTTGCATTGCTTTGTCCCACTAGAGGCATCTTCTGCAACGTCTTCCATCTGGGCACATGTAGAACGTTTATCTAGAAATTACATGTTTAATGAATTGCTTCTTTTCTGTGTAGTATACATCCTTCTATATGAGTGCACTGCCATGATTCATACCCTGCACTCCCCATCCCTCATTATATTATTGTAATAATTCCTTTCAGCTTGAGGTGCCATTTTTGTAATAAGGGGCCTAAGTGGGAGGTCATTGAAGCAATGTTTGTTCCACAATATCTGTAGGTGATGGTATCGGAGTCCCGGCGGTCGAGATCCCGAGAGTCAGAATGCAGACGGGATGCGGTCAAGATCCCGCCAAACGGAATCCCGGCGGTCGAAATACAGACACCGGAATCCCGACCAGCACAATCCCGACATATTCTCCCTCCGTGGGTGTCCACGACACCCATAGAGGGAGAATAAAATATGTGCCGAGCATAGTGTGGCACCGTGCCTGCAGTGTGGCGAGCGCAGGGAGCCCGCAAGGGGCTGCGTTCCGCTCGCCACCCCTGTCGGGATTGTGCTGGTCGGGATTCCGGTGTCAGTATTTCGACCGCCGGGATCCCGTCCAGCGGGATTTCGTACTGATCCCATGCAGACATCAGCATCCTGACATTCAGGATCCCAGTTAGTATTTTAACCCTACCCCACACCCACCCGTCCTGTAGATTAACCATGCCCTCCCACAGTCTAACCCTAAACCGAACCCCAGTAATTGCCTTTGGGATGCCACAGTCGGAATTCTGTTGGGGCCTCGATCACATCCCATCCAGGGATGTGCACAGTGGCACATAGTGTGGAACTGCAATGGGACATCCAGCTAAATTGACTCTCTGGCCATAATTGTTGCTTTTAGTTACTTATCTTACTGTGGTGTTCATTTTACAAAGGGGAGATCTTCCTTCTGGAAAGTTAGTAGACAACATGGAAAACTGTGAAAATGATCTTGGTGCATTCGGGGAAGTGGACCAGAAAGGACTGATGTTTAGGATAGCTTCAAAACGTAAGTTTTTGTTTTGTTGTTTGTTTGTTTGTTTGTTTTTAAATATATTTTATCATGGAAGTGTTTTTTGTGTTTTTGTTTTTTTATAAAGTGCAGCACGACCTTATCACTCCAGTTAATGGCTATCTGCGAATCCGTTTCCTACAGCTGCATGAGATACATAACATACCTGTTGTTCATTGACAAAATATTCTGATGGGTGCACTTTTAGATGTACTCATTATCTCTACACATGTTGGGAACAGCAGTTTGGTAGGTTCAGACAATAGTCACAGGGATGCAGCTTGGATGCCCTAATCATATATTTTATACTTGGTTCATTTGTGGCTGCATTACCATAAATTTTGGCTGAGCCACAGAATAGATTCCTGAAGTAGATGATGAGTGCACTCTACCTACTTGTCCTTTTTCTGTAAATATGTCAGGTATAATCAATTGATGTATAGATATACAATATTGTGCAAAAGTTTTAGGCAGGTGTGGGAAAAAATGCTGCAAAGTAAGAATGCTTTCAAAAATAGAAGTGTTAATAGTTTGTTTTTATCAAGTAACAAAATGCAAAGTGAATGAACAGAGGAGAAATCTAAATCAAATCAGTATTTGGCGTCACCACCCTTTGCCTTCAAAACAGCATCAATTCTTCTAGGTACACTTGCACACAGTCTGGGATTTTGTAGGATTATAGTCAGGTGTATGGTAACCAGTAATACCAAACTTTTCATATGTAGGGAATATAGATAGTAAGCGCCATTGGAGCAGGGACTGATGTGATTGGGCACATATTCTCTGTAAAGCACTGCGGAATATGTGTGCGCTATATAAATAACTGGTAATAAATAATAATAATAGTGTTTCCCATTGTATTTCAGGGTACAGGACAGTGGATGCCTTGTTACAGCGTATGTTTGAGGCAGAGATACCTCCAGAGGATGAAGGCCCGCCAATGGAGGATATTTTAAATCTGTCACCTGATGACCTGTATATTGAAAACCCAACATACCATACAGCAGCTTAGTGTTGGAGGTTCATATTGGGAACCTGAATAGGAAGGAAAGGTAGTAATAGATTGCGCTCCCCACTGCCGCTTTTCAATGATCTTTGGGTTTTTTGTAATAAGAATATTTATTTTTATAGAGTAACTCTTTTATCAAAAGAAAATCACTGTAATAAATATAAAAAATATGTTAAGACATCACACGGCAGGCCCAGACTGTATAAAAAGCAAATCACTCCTTCCTAAACCATGTCTCACTTATAATATTTTCCCCAGAACACTCGTGGAGGGTGACATGTTGTGGGAAGAGCTAGGCTACATTCTTATGAGTAATGCTGCAGTCCACAAAATGGCACCCTCCCCAGTGTTTGTAGAAAACCAGTTCACTATATTAAACCTTGTCTATGAAATTAACACTCATCCTCCACTAAAGCCAGAACCTGAACACACAAACTTTTTTTTTTTTTTTTTTTTATTTCATTCCATACAAATCCTCCAGAACATGAAGTCACTACCTTAGGAGATGATTTGCAAAAAAACCAAATATATGTGTTCGCGTTGCTGTTACATTGATGTATATTGTTGTGTAATCCTCATAAAATTATCTGACTCCTAATTACCCTGTTGTTTATCAGGATTATTCAGAAAGAAAACATAAGAATCTTCACTTTGTACCGTAAAGACCTATGGTCTCTGATGTTTGTAAAGGGTAGTGACTGATGCTATGCAAAAAGGACCAGAGTTAACCAAAGTGGTGGATTGTATGGCAACCAATTAAAATGATGCCGTCATATGTCTAGTGCGTCTATATTAAAGCAAACATCTGATTTGTTTCTGTGGTCAGCACCAGTTTTCATAAATAGCCCCACATTATTCATATGTAAAGCACTTAATGTTTACATACACATGGACTGTAGCTGCCAATTAAGTCTAGAATAATCCATTGGCTCATAAAGATATTGTACTCCATATATATCTACAAATTCTTAATTCACGGGTTAAATTAGCATGTTTGTAATATACTGTACTGGCAGACTGACAAATACCCACAAAGCTATGGGATACTTACTGCACATCCCGAGAGATCATTATATGTGTTGGGGATTATACACAGCATCTTATACTAGTCTAATAACCACTTTCTGTCGTGGAGCAGAATTATAATGAATCTATTGTAAAATGTAAAACTGGAAAAAAAATGTATTCTAAATAAATAGATTATTTATAAGTACATGTAGACCCGTATTTATGTCAGAACCTGAATGGTTTATATGTGTTATGCGTAATGAAAGCTAAATATAGTGAGATTTATAGTACAGAAAGTTTAGGTCCTGACACAGAGTTGGGAGAGCTCTCTGTGCGGTCTCCATGTGGTGAATAACCAGAGTCACACTGATGTCAGTGCCACCTCCAGACTTTATATACTGCTGCAAATGGGGGTATGGGTCGTTGGATCGACACAACTTAGGTCGACAGTCATTAAGTCGACCATGGAAGGTCGACATGCATTAGGTTGACATGTTTTTTTTTTTTACTTTTTTGGGCATTGTTTTCTTCGTAAAGTGACGGGGAACCCCAATTAGTGCACCGTGTCCCCTCGCATGGCTCGCGGCTTTGGGCAAGGTTACCATTCCAATCGTAGTCCACGTGGATCGTTAAGATGCCAGAGTTCCTCTCCCATGCAGAGAATGTCTGTATATATATATATATAAGAGACTCTGCATAGCACTGCTGCACTGTATCTCTGCATTTACCCTGTGCATACCATACTGCATGCCCTATATACTGTTACCCTACATTTTGTCTGACCATCCGGAGGCCAGAATGGTAGGAGGTAATCGAGGAGGAGAGGAGGAAGTCACTGGCAGAGCATATTATTAGTCAAATATCAAATATCTAAATTGGTTTTAGTTACAATATTCAGGATAAAAAGCTTTAAAAAATGCTTCTTACATCAAAGACCCAACAGCAAACCAGGAACAGATAGTATACATGTCCAGCAACCACCCTATCAGATGTGAGCTCAAAAGTGGAGGGTTCCAGTATAAGCTAATTGATCAGACCACCAATACCCTACGCATTTCGTCCCTTGCATGGAACTTCATCAGGGGTAAGATCACAGTCTATGACTTGGAGCAGAAACTATAAAATTCACTGACAGGCATTTTTCACTAAAAGACCGATATGAACTATTGTCTATGACGATAGTCTATAGACCATGGTTCATATCGGTCTTTTAGTGAAAATTGCCTGTCAGGGAAGTTTATAGTTTCCACTTCCAGTCATAGTATGTAGTTAGTGTTGTTCTCCTAGAGAAAAAAAATCCTAACTACATACTATGACTGGGAGTAGAAAATGTGGGATTCACTAGGAAATTTTGCTGACAGGCAATTTTATCTGAGGCCAGGAATTGCTTAGATTCTCTCTGTGTGCAAACATCAAAGGCTGCAGTGTGAACACCTCAGCGCCTTCTGGTTATCTTCTCCTTGTGTTTATCTATTGGGTTCCCGCTAACAGAGGTTCCACTGTTAGGCACCCCTCTGGCAATTAACAAGCACATGATAAAGGTTTTGTATTTGTATATAGGAGGAAGGCGGTGGTTGTTACTCACGCTGGAAATGCTGGGTCTCCGGAAGTCCTGCTGCTGGCAGTCAGTGCTCTGTCATGCTCAAGAGGTGTGGGTGTGTGTGGTGGCATTAGCTATATATATATATATATATATATATATATATATATATATATATATATATATATGTGGCACCCAACAGTCTTGTGTAAAATAAAAAGCTACACAAATGTAAGCTGGTGAAAAGCGACGTTTCGGATTTTACTCCTTTGTCAAGCAGAAAAACATACAACATGCCATAGCATTATGCTCACCTAAATACCCTCTGTACCTCCATCCTCCTCCACGTGCGTCTCCGCTTCGCGTGCCGGTGCCGCCTGCACTTCCGGTGGATGTCACATCCCGCCTCTACTGACGTCATCCCGCCTCATGCCCGTCTCCGGCGGCGTACAGCCCAGCAACCAACCTTGGGGAGGATGTTAGTGTTGGAGACCAGCTCCACCCACATCTTACTCACCACTGGTATTGTAGCTGTACACACTTCCGGACACAGATCTGCGCATGACACCGGGGCGTTGGCTAGGCAACCATACAAACAGGAAGCGAAACCACTGTGGGAACAAAGTGCATCCATAAATAAAAAACAAAAATAACAATAAAAAACATACATAAGAAGCAAATAACGAGTACAGCATATCAAAGTTATGCACTGAGAGCTAGTAAGTTGCAAACAATAATAGTTTATGGCATATCTTCATGTTCACATACTAAGCTGTTATACTGTTAGTATGACCACCACATTCTAAAATTAAATAAGCAATATATTCTAGTGTTACTACCCCTGACCATCACCTATAGACTCAAGATATTTATCTCTAGAGAAAAGAACTGAATACTAATTGTTCGTTGAGTCCACCCGGTCTGACCGTATCTAATTTAAAGATCCATTGTGCTTCTAGGCATAAGAGTCTTTTTCTTCTATCACCCCCACGGAGGTCATCTGGAACATGATCTATGATCACATATCTCAAGGTAGACAGATTGTGTTTCTCCTGGGCAAAATGCGTAACCACCGGTTGGTAATTTTCTTTTCCAGCAATCGCCGCTCTAATTGCTGAGCCGTGTTGGGCTATCCTCTCTCTAAAAGTCCGGATAGTCTTACCTATATAATATAGGCCACATGGACATTTAATGGCGTATACTACAAATGTGCTCAAACAAGTGAGAGGATGTTGAATCTGAAATTTCTGTCCACTGTGTGGATGTACAATATACTTAGTGGCTAGCATGAAACTACAAGTAGTACAGCCCACACATTTATAACACCCATTGGATCTTTTCTGTGTATTGTAGGGGGTCCTCCCGGATATGTCAGTACGGACTACCCAGTCTCTGATATTACGTCCGTGTTTGTAGCATGACATAATTTTGGTGTGTTTCAGATTCTTTAAATCTTTATCCTGCTGTACAATAGGCCATAATGAGTGTGTAGTACGCTTGATGACTTTGTCTGCCGTATTGTACATATGAACCCAATGTAGGCAGTCCTCCTTTGTATCCTGTGTTCTATTTTGGCTCAGCGCCATCTCCCTTGTGATATTATTCACACGTTCCCTCGCACGTGCTAGAGTGGTTGGAGAGTACCCTCTGGCCTTAAATTTCGTTTCCATTTGATCCATTTTCAGTACAAGTTCATCAGGGTCACTGGTTATTCTTTTCACTCTCAAAAATTGAGAGAAAGGTAGCCCCCGTTTTAAAGATGGTGGATGATGACTCTGTGCCGCTAATAGTGTGTTACGATCTGTCGGTTTGGTATAGATGGAGGTACGTATTTTATTACTTTCCACAGAAATAAATACATCCAGATAATGCACTGATGTTGGGCTCATCTCGTATGTAAATTTAATCGGACAATCCTTTGCATTAATAACCTCCATCAGATTTATGAACTCTTCTTGCTCACCGGTCCATAATAGGAGTACATCATCTATGTACCTTGTATAGAACATAATCTTGGAAGCCATGGGTGATGTTACAAACAATTTTCTTTCCACCGCAAACATATAACAGTTGGCGAATGCCGGGGCCACATGGGACCCCATGGCACATCCTGTTAATTGTAAATAGAACCGCCCATTGAACACAAAAAAGTTTCTTGTTAGAGTGAGTTGCAATAATTTTACAAATATCTCTATGGAGGGACCTGTATAATAGGCATTATCCTGTATGAGATTCTTAGTAGCCTGTATGCCTTCACTGTGTGGGATGCTTGTATACAAGCTTGTGATGTCCATAGAGCATAACCACGTTTTGGAAGGAATCTCTCCTAAGTTTTCTAATTTGTTGAGTAAAGATGTAGTGTCTTAACAGGATGTGCCATGCAGGCTATATAATGATGCTGCATTATTTACACCAGTACTGGCACGTGTAAGCATACCAGTCCCTGCACAGCTCCTGGCCAGTCTAGGCATAGAGGAGGACACCAGCAGCTGGCCAGAGGGGTCTGGGTATGGCCTGTGTGGGAAGGACGAGCAGAGGACCCTGTCCCTCCTCCACCGTGCAGTATATATAAAGCAATTGAGATAGTTATCTGCCTCCTCATCTGCAGCCCCAGCACCAACCCCTCCTCCTCTTCCTGGTCACCACACTGTTCACCCCACACATGGACTCGCCCCTTCCTGTTAGACTGATTCACCGTCTCCAGTAATCGTCCACACATGTCCCCTGTGCATCCAATCTGAGCGCTACAGGTCCAGCTGATGGTTCCTGCTGCTACCTGTTGCCGAGTCCCGGCATGGCAAGTGACATGGGGTTGCAGCATAGTATATGGAGGAGGGGGTACAGAGTATGCGGTATATGGCAGGAGTGGTATATGGAGGAGGGTTGTGCCCTGTACTATATGGAGGGGTATGGGGTTGCTGTGTGTGTGTATATATGGGTAGTACGGGGTGGGGGTGCAGTGTACATAGGGTGTGTGTATGTGTCCTGAAAGGGAGCACCGGTACAACAGAGATGAGCAGCAGTGTTAGCCTTTGGCTAATTATAAATGGTGACTGCCACACCAAAATCCTAACTCTGACCTCACTCACATTCACTCTCTCTCTCCCCCCAGCACCCTCTCTCCATATGCAGCATGTGTGAAACAGATCAGAATTTTTTATCAATTAGCAGCAGGCTGTAACCAGGGCTGGCGCCACCTTTAGGCAGCTGCCTATGGGCGGCGGCACTTGAAGGGCGGCGCTGAGTTCATAAAAAAAAAAAAAAGGAAGTGACTTCTCTGTGCTCGCCACCGCTCACCCGGCGCCGGTCCGCAAACCAGGTAAGGAGGCAACAAAGCTGCCGTTGCCTGTGGAGGAGGCGGGGGGCGGGTCACTTCACCTGATGTGAAGATGGCTTCTCCCCTCCACACCGCGCAACTCATCCTCATCCTGCCGAGAGGTGAGTAGCAGGGAAGGGACGTGCAGCAGGCGCTGCGCCGTACATTGCTCCCTGACAGCGGCGTCCGGCATCTGCTCTCCCTGGCCTGCACCTCTGAGCTCCGTGCATACGGGATTGAGCCACATCCTCCCGCCTTGACCACCGTGTGGGACCCTATCCTGACATTTTGCCCCTCCCACCGCTGCTGTGGATACGCAGGGGGGCTATCCCGAATGCTGGGATCCCAAACTGACCCGACCCTAGAGAAGTAAGCCACAGGGGATGGGAGGTGGGAGGGAGGGGAGAGGTTAGGTGTAGGCTTGTGGGGGAGGGTTAGGGTTAAGCTGCAGGTAGGGGGAGGGACAGGGTTAGGCTGGGGGAGAAGTAGGGCTAGATTTAGGCTGCAGGAAGGGGGTGGTTAGGGTTAGTTACCACCAGGGAGGGTTAGGATTAAGCTGGAGGGGGGGGGGGGGGGCAGTTAGGGTCAGGCTGCGGGAAAGGTGTGTCAGGGTTTGGGTGGGGTTAGGGATCTGGGTTAGCTTACTGAATTAGTAAGTGTCTGGATTTTAATCTCTTGGATGTCGCTGTCTGTATTTTGGCATCCTAAGCGCCAAAATATCATATGTATTCCATATATATTTTATATATATATTACCATTAGCCCGGCACTCCATTTTGGATGTTGATTGGCCCGGTGCCCCCAGTGTGGAGGATAGTATATAGAATTGATACTGCGGCACTCAGAGTCGTTTAAGAAGAGCATAGTGTAGTCAAAAAAATGTACATCACATAGATCAATGTTTCGGGGTGCCTAACCCCTTTGTCAAGGTGTGACAATGGGGTTAGGCACACTGAAATGTTGGACTATGTGATGTAAATTTTTTTGACTACACTTTGCTCTTTTTAAGCGACTCTTGAGTGCCGCAGTATTAAATAAATATATGGTGCCTGAAGTGGGCGTGTGTACAATGGTTTGGTATACCGGCACTTCGAGTACTGTCCCCCACCGGTCCGCCGCCACATCAAGCTGACCGCATCGCTACTATTTCAAATCTGCTGCGGACCGGCAGCCAATCAGGAGCGGCTGCTCCTGATTGGCTGGCGGTCCACAGCAGATTTGAAATAGTACAGTGTGGCTGCAAGGTTCGACTCCTGCATGCAGCATGATTATGCCAAGGCTCCGGCTCCCGCCCTCCTGACAGCTCGGCTGCCCAGCTCCGGCTTTCTCCTGATAACTCGGGTGGCCAGCTCCCACTCCACAGCATAGCTGCCCAGCTCCTGCTCCCGTATGCTGATACCCCGGCTACCTGGCAAATGGTGAGCAGAGGGGAACTGATGGAGGAGAGTGTCAGGGTGGGGACACTGTGTGTGTGTGTGTGTGTGTGTGTGTGTGTGTGTGTATAAATGTGGTTGTGTGTGTATATATGTGGCTGTGTGTGTGTGTGTGTGTGTGTGTGTGTGTGTGTATATATATATATATATATATATATATATATATATGTGGCTGTGAGTATGTAGATATGTGGCTATGTGTGTGGCATAATGTGAATTTTGGCTCATTCCACGTGGCATAATGTGAATTTCGGCTTATACTGTGTGCTATGATGTGAATTTAGGCTCATACCGTGTGTTCTAATGTGAATTTCGGCTCATACCATGTGCTCGAATGTGAATTTCGGCTCATACCGTGTGCTCTAATGTGAATTTCGGCTCATACCGTGTGCTATAATGTGATTTTCGGCTCATACCGTGTGCTATAATGTGATTTTCAGCTCATACTGTGTGGTATAATGTGAAAGGGGCACCAATACTAGAAAGTATAAGGGGTCCTAGTATTGTGGTGTAAAATGTGTATAAGGGGTGGTAAACAACACTGATATCTTATCCCTAAATTTTACCTGCGGGGGGCGCTGACTATTTGCCTAGGGTGCTGAGAAACCTTGCACCGGCCCTGGCTGTAACATATCCCTGCATTATCACTTTCAGCACACAAAGGAGTCATTTGGTCTGTGTGGAGCCTTTATATACAAGCTCGTGGGTCTTCAACCTGCGGCCCTCCAGCTGCTGTGGAACTAGACATCCGAGCATGGCCTGCCTCAGTTTTAGTATATCTTAATAGCAAAACTGTGGCAGGGCATGCTGGGATGTGTAGTTTCACAGCAGCTGGAGGGCCACAGGTTGAAGACCCATGTACTAGCTAAATGGCATCTGGTCTTTAGGTCGACAACACTTAGGTTGACACTCATTAAGTTGACCACTATTGGTCGACGTGCATTAGGTCGACATGGTTACTGGGTCAACATGGCAACGGTCGACACATGAAAAGGTCGACATAAGTTTTTGTGGTTTTAAAAAATAAATAACCTTTTTCATACTTTACGATCCACGTGGGCTACGATTGTGAATAGTAACCTTGCTCGAAACAGGGCGAGCGAAGGGGACACTGTACCCTAATTGGGGTTGCTGGTCACTTTACGAAGAAAATTACACCAATAAACTTATGTCGACTTTTTTCCATGTCTACCTATTCCATGTCGACATATTTCAGGTGTCGACCTAGTCACTGTCGACTTAATGACTGTTGACCTAGTTACTGTTGACCCAATGATCCACACACAGCTGAATACCCGTTTTTCGCTACAGAATTTCAAGTACAGGGTGATTCAAAAGTCGTAGTACACCCCTTTGTTTCAAAAACTGCAGAAAATGGGAAAACTGACTTAGATTCAAGATGGACGATTTCAAGATGGCGCCCATGTTCGGTACATACCCTAAAAGATAGCCCACCTCACCCATACCTTACTGGAGTATTCAGTTTTCCCATTTCCTGCACAGTTTTTGAAACAAAAGGGTGTACTGCGACTTTTGAATCACCCTGTATAATGCCAATCTTTGTCAGGCAGCACCTGCAGGCTTCCCCGGATTGATACTGTTAAAATGCTGGTGATGAGGAGAATAATCCGCCTCCTCCTCTGCCCCATCCCGCCTCTGATGCTGCTCTACTCAATGCTGTAAATGCCGGGACGATAGGCCACGCTCCGCCCGCTGTGTGTTAAATATGTAAGGATTGCAGGGATAGGCTGACTCTATTCCAAAGAGCTCTTCTCGCTCTCGCAAGGGCTCCTCCCTTGAGGTAAAAAGGTAAAAATTTTCGCACAACACTCAAGGTCACTGGGAGAGCTGTCGGTACCCTTTACACAGCAGATAAGCAGTTGCTGACTATCAAGCTTTCCTTTTTTTTTTTTTTTTAATTCAATCTTTTTTATTTGTTTTTTCCGACATACAAACACAACAAAAACCATATGCAAAGTGTAGTTGAAGTATACAAGACATATCATGTGTGCATAACCAAACAATAAAAAAAGGAAAATTAAAATACAATTACTGTACATGGTGTGAGCACATTCCTACAGAGTATTATGGTTACAAGTAACCTCAGTAACGTATGATCAATGCTAATATCACATATGCATGTCGGTAGGAGTATAGAGTAGAGCGATCTGAGGGCGCAAACAATCTCAAGGTGGGAAAATGGACAGGGGCTGGTTGTAAGGGGAACAAATCTATCCCATATCTTATAAAACTTTTCAGTGGTTTTCTGAGATATATATATTTCTCTGACGTCCTAGTGGATGCTGGGACTCCGTCAGGACCATGGGGAATAGCGGCTCCGCAGGAGACAGGGCACAAAATTTAAAAGTTTGACCACTAGGTGGTGTGTACTGGCTCCTCCCCCTATGACCCTCCTCCAAGCCTCAGTTAGGTTTTTGTGCCCGTCCGAGCAGGGTGCAATCTAGGTGGCTCTCCTAAAGAGCTGCTTAGAAAAAGTTTGTTAGGTTTTTTATTTTCAGTGAGTCCTGCTGGCAACAGGCTCACTGCAACGAGGGACTTAGGGGAGAAGAAGTGAACTCACCTGTGTGCAGGATGGATTTGCTTCTTAGGCTACTGGACACTAGCTCCAGAGGGACGATCACAGGTACAGCCTGGATGGGTCACCGGAGCCGCGCCGCCGACCCCCTTGCAGATGCCGAATAGAGAAGAGGTCCAGAAACCGGCGGCAGAAGACGTCTCAGTCTTCATGAGGTAGCGCACAGCACTGCAGCTGTGCGCCATTGCTCTCCGCACACTTCACACCAGCGGTCACTGAGGGTGCAGGGCGCTGGGGGGGGCGCCCTGGGCAGCAATGTAATATACCTATTCTGGCTAAAATATATCACATATAGCCCCTGGGGCTATATGGATGTATTTAACCCCTGCCAGGTTCCAAAAAAACCGGGAGAAGAAGCCCGCCGAAAAGGGGGCGGGGCCTATTCTCCTCAGCACACAGCACCATTTTCCTGCCCAGCTCCGCTGCGAGGAAGGCTCCCAGGACTCTCCCCTGCACTGCACTACAGAAACAGGGTAAAAACAGAGAGGGGGGGCACTTATTGGCGATATTGATAATATTTGAGCTGCTATAAAGGGAACACACTTATTAAGGTTGTCCCTATATATATTTATAGCGCTTGGGTGTGTGCTGGCAAACTCTCCCTCTGTCTCCCCAAAGGGCTAGTGGGGTCCTGTCTTCTATCAGAGCATTCCCTGTGTGTCTGCTGTGTGTCGGTACGTGTGTGTCGACATGTATGAGGACGATGTTGGCGTGGAGGCGGAGCAATTGCCTGTAATGGTGATGTCACCCCCTAGGGAGTCGACACCAGAATGGATGGCTTTGTTTATGGAATTACGGGATAGTGTCAGCACGCTACAAAAGTCGGTTGACGACATGAGACAGCCGGCAAACCAGTTAGTACCTGTCCAGGCGTCTCAGACACCGTCAGGGGCTGTAAAACGCCCTTTACCTCAGTCGGTCGACACAGACCCAGACACTGACACTGAATCCAGTGTCGACGGTGAAGAAACAAACGTATTTTCCAGTAGGGCCACACGTTATATGATCACGGCAATGAAGGAGGCTTTGCATATCTCTGATATACAAGTACCACAAAAAGGGGTATTATGTGGGGTGTGAAAAAAACTACCGATAGTTTTTCCTGAATCAGAGGAACTGAATGAAGTGTGTGATGAAGCGTGGGTTACCCCAGATAGAAAACTGCTAATTTCAAAGAAGTTATTGGCATTATACCCTTTCCCGCCAGAGGTTAGGGCGCGCTGGGAAACACCTCCTAGGGTGGATAAGGCGCTCACACGCTTATCAAAGCAAGTGGCGTTACCGTCTCCTGATACGGCCGCCCTCAAGGATCCAGCTGATAGGAGGCTGGAGAATACATTAAAAAGTATATACACACATACGGGTGTTATACTGAGACCAGCAATCGCCTCAGCCTGGATGTGCAGTGCTGGCGTGGCTTGGTCGGAGTCACTGTCTGAAAATATTGATACCCTGGACGAGATGCACAGAGAGATATTTGCACTCTGGCATCAAGAGTAAGTGCGATGTCCATATCTGCCAAAAGAAGTTTATGGACGCGCCAGTGGTCAGGTGATGCGGATTCCAAACGACATATGGAAGTATTGCCGTATAAGGGGGAGGAATTATTTGGGGTCGGTCTATCGGATCTGGTGGCCACGGCAACGGCCGGAAAATCCACCTTTTTACCCCAGGTCACCTCCCAGCAGAAAAAGCCGCAGTCCTTTCGTTCCTATAAGAACAAACGAGCAAAAGGACATTCCTATTTGCCCCGAGGCAAAGGAAAGGGTAAGAGACTGCAACAAGCAGCTCCTTCCCAGGAGCAGAAGCCCTCCCCGGCTTCTACAAAGGCGTCAGCATGACGCTGGGACCTTACAAGCAGACTCAGGGGCGGTGGGGGGTCGCCTCAAACATTTCAGCGCACAGTGGGCTCACTCGCAGGTGGACCCCTGGATCCTGCAGGTAATATCTCAGGGTTACAGGTTGGAATTCGAGAAGTCCCCTCCTCGCCGTTTCCTAAAGTCTGCTTTGCCAACGTCTCCCTCCGACAGGGCGACGGTATTGGAGGCCATTCACAAGCTGTATTCTCAGCAGGTGATAGTCAAGGTACCCCTCCTACAACAGGGACAGGGGTATTACTCCACGCTATTTGTGGTACCGAAGCCGGACGGCTCGGTAAGACCGATTCTAAATCTAAAATCTCTGAACCTGTACATACAAAAATTCAAGTTCAAGATGGAGTCACTCAGAGCAGTGATAGCGAATCTGGAAGAAGGGGATTTTATGGTGTCCTTGGACATCAAGGATGCTTACCTTCATGTTCCAATTTGTCCTTCACACCAAGGGTACCTCAGGTTCGTGGTCCAAAACTGTCATTATCAGTTTCAGACGCTGCCGTTTGGATTGTCCACGGCACCCCGGGTCTTTACCAAGGTAATGGCCGAAATGATGATCCTTCTTCGAAGAGAAGGCGTCTTAATTATCCCTTACTTGGACGATCTCCTGATAAGGGCAAGATCCAGAGAACAGCTGGAGGTCGGAGTAGCACTAACCCAAGTAGTGCTCCAACAACACGGGTGGATTCTGAATTTTCCAAAATCCCAACTGATCCCGACGACACGTCTGTTGTTCCTAGGGATGATTCTGGACACTGTTCAGAAAAAGGTATTTCTTCCGGAGGAGAAAGCCAGGGAGTTATCCGATCTAGTCAGGAACCTCCTAAAACCAGGAAAAGTATCTGTGCATCAATGCACAAGAGTCCTGGGAAAAATGGTAGCTTCTTACGAAGCGATTCCATTCGGCAGATTCCATGCACGAACTTTTCAGTGGGATCTGCTGGACAAATGGTCCGGATCGCATTTGCAGATGCATCAGCGGATAAAATTGTCCACAAGGACAAGAGTGTCTCTGCTATGGTGGTTGCAGAGTGCTCATCTGTTAGAGGGCCGCAGATTCGGCATACAGAACTGGGTCCTAGTGACCACGGATGCCAGCCTGAGAGGCTGGGGAGCGGTCACACAGGGAAGAAACTTCCAGGGCGTGTGGTCAAGCCTGGAGACGTCTCTTCACATAAATATACTGGAGCTAAGAGCAATCTACAATGCTCTATGCCTGGCAAAACCTCTGCTTCAGGGTCAGCCGGTGTTGATTCAGTCGGACAACATCACGGCAGTCGCCCACGTAAACAGACAGGACGGCACAAGAAGCAGGAGGGCAATGGCAGAAGCTGCAAGGATTCTCCGCTGGGCAGAAAATCATGTGTTAGCACTGTCAGCTGTGTTCATCCCGGGAGTGGACAACTGGGAAGCAGACTTCCTCAGCACGTCCCGCCTCAACAAAAAACTGGACAGGTATTGCGCCAGGTCAAGAGACCCTCAGGCAATAGCTGTAGACGCTCTGGTAACACCATGGGTGTACCAGTCAGTGTATGTGTTTCCTCCTCTGCCTCTCATACCAAAAGTACTGAGAATTATACGGCAAAGGGGAGTAAGAACGATACTCGTGGCTCCGGATTGGCCAAGAAGAACTTGGTACCCGGAACTTCAGGAGATGCTCACGGAAGATCCGTGGCCTCTACCTCTAAGACGGGACCTGCTTCAGCAGGGACCGTGTCTATTCCAAGACTTACCGCGGCTGCGTTTGACGGCATGGCGGTTGAACGCCGAATCCTAAGGGAAAAAGGCATTCCGGAAGAGGTCATCCCTACCCTGGTAAAAGCCAGGAAGGAGGTGACTGCACAACATTATCACCGCATTTGGAGAAAATATGTTGCGTGGTGTGAGGCCAGGAAGGCCCCGACGGAGGAATTTCAACTGGGTTGATTCCTACATTTCCTGCAAACAGGATTGTCTATGGGCCTCAAATTAGGGTCCATTAAGGTTCAAATTTCGGCCCTGTCGATTTTCTTCCAGAAAGAATTGGCTTCAGTTTCTGAAGTCCAGACTTTTGTAAAAGGAGTACTACATATACAGCCCCCGGTTGTGCCCCCAGTGGCACCGTGGGATCTTAATGTAGTTTTGGATTTTCTCAAATCCCATTGGTTTGAGCCACTCAAATCGGTGGATTTGAAATATCTTACATGGAAAGTAACCATGCTACTGGCCCTGGCTTCAGCCAGGAGAGTGTCAGAATTGGCGGCTTTATCGTATAAAAGCCCATATCTGATTTTCCATTCGGACAGGGCAGAACTGCGGACGCGTCCTCACTTTCTGCCTAAGGTGGTTTCAGCGTTTCACCTGAACCAGCCTATTGTGGTGCCTGCGGCTACTAGCGATTTGGAGGATTCCAAGTTGCTGGACGTTGTCAGAGCATTGAAAATATATATTTCAAGGACGGCTGGAGTCAGAAAATCTGACTCGCTGTTTATACTGTATGCACCCAACAAGCTGGGTGCTCCTGCTTCTAAGCAGACGATTGCTCGTTGGATTTGTAGCACAATTCAACTTGCACATTCTGTGGCAGGCCTGCCGCAGCCTAAATCTGTCAAGGCCCATTCCACAAGGAAGGTGGGCTCATCTTGGGCGGCTGCCCGAGGGGTCTCGGCATTACAACTCTGCCGAGCAGCTACGTGGTCAGGGGAGAACACGTTTGTAAAATTCTACAAATTTGATACCCTGGCTAAGGAGGACCTGGAGTTCTCTCATTCGGTGCTGCAGAGTCATCCGCACTCTCCCGCCCGTTTGGGAGCTTTGGTATAATCCCCATGGTCCTGACGGAGTCCCAGCATCCACTAGGACGTCAGAGAAAATAAGATTTTACTTACCGATAAATCTATTTCTCGTAGTCCGTAGTGGATGCTGGGCGCCCATCCCAAGTGCGGATTGTCTGCAATACTTGTACATAGTTATTGTTACAAAAAAAATCGGGTTGTTATTGTTGTGAGCCGTCTGTTCAGAGGCTCCTACGTTTGTCATACTGTTAACTGGGTTTAGATCACAAGTTGTACGGTGTGATTGGTGTGGCTGGTATGAGTCTTACCCGGGATTCAAAATCCTTCCTTATTGTGTACGCTCGTCCGGGCACAGTATCCTAACTGAGGCTTGGAGGAGGGTCATAGGGGGAGGAGCCAGTACACACCACCTAGTGGTCAAACTTTTAAATTTTGTGCCCTGTCTCCTGCGGAGCCGCTATTCCCCATGGTCCTGACGGAGTCCCAGCATCCACTACGGACTACGAGAAATAGATTTATCGGTAAGTAAAATCTTATTATATACACTGCTCAAAAAAATAAAGGGAACACTAAAATAACACATCCTAGATCTGAATGAATGAAATATTCTTATTAAATACTTTGTTCTTTACATAGTTGAATGTGCTGACAACAACATCACACAACAATTATCAATGGAAATCACATTTCTTAACCCATGGAGGTCTGGATTTGGAGTCACACTCAAAATTAAAGTGGAAAAACACACTACAGGCTGATCCAACTTTGATGTAATGTCCTTAAAACAAGTCAGAATGAGGTTCAGTAGTGTGTGTGGCCTCCACGTGCCTGTATGACCTCCCTACAATGCCTGGGCATGCTCATGATGAGGTGGCGGATGGTCTCCTGAGGGATCTCCTCCCAGACCTGGACTAGCATCTGCCAACTCCTGGACAGTCTGTGGTGCAACGTGGCGTTAGTGGATGGAGCGAGACATGATGTCGCAGATGTGCTCAATTGGATTCAGGTCTGGGGAACGGGCAGGCCAGTCCATAGCATCAATGCCTTCGTCTTGCAGGAACTGCTGACACACTCCAACCACATGAGGTCTAGCATTGTCTTGCATTAGGAGGAACCCAGGGCCAACCGCACCAGCATATGGTCTCACAAGGGGTCTGAGGATCTCATCTCGGTACCTAATGGCAGTCAGGCTACCTTTGGCGAGCACATGGAGGGCTGTGCGGCCCCCCAAAGAAATGCCACCCCACACCATTACTGACCCACTGCCAAACCGGTCATGCTGGAGAATGTTGCAGGCAGCAGAACGTTCTCCTTGGCGTCTCCAGACTCTGTCACGTCTGTCACATGTGCTCTCATACCACCCTTATGGAGTCTGTTTCTGATCGTTTGAGTAGACACATGCACATTTGTGGCTTGCTGGAGGTCATTTTGCAGGGCTCTGGCAGTGCTCCTCCTGTTCCTCCTAAGGCGGAGGTAGCGGTCCTGCTGCTGGGTTGTTGCCCTCCTACGGCCTTCTCCACGTCTCCTGATGTACGGGCCTGTCTCCTGGTAGCGCCTCCATGCTCTGGACACTACGCTGACAGACACAGCAAACCTTCTTGCCACAGCTCGCATTGATGTGCCATCCTGGATGAGCTGCACTACCTGAGCCACTTGTGTGGGTTGTAGGGAGGTCAAACAGGCACATGGAGGCCACACACACTACTGAGCCTCATTTTGACTTGTTTTAAGGACATTACATCATTTTGAGGGTGTCTCCAAATCCAGACCTCCATGGGTTAATAAATTTGATTTCCATTGATAATTTTTGTGTGATTTTGTTGTCAGCACATTCAACTATGTAAAGAATAAAGTATTTAATAAGAATATTTCATTCATTCAGATATAGGATGTGTTATTTTAGTGTTCCCTTTATTTTTTTGAGTAGTGTATGTATGTATGTATATATATATATATATATATATATCCTCATAGAACAAACAGCGGCACTCTGGAGTCTTTTTAAAGATGGTAAAGTGCAAAAATGTAATCCATATTAGACATCAGGTCACCTGATGTCTAATATGGATTAAATTTTTGCACTTTACCATCTTTAAAAAGACTCCAGAGTGCCGCTGTTTGTTCTATGAGGATATGTGTATGCTTCCAGAGGGCACCGGAGCAGTGTTATCCATTCAAGGGAGAGTGCCAGTTCTATAAAGACGGTATATATATATATATATATACACACACACAAACTTTTCGTGGGATACAGTTGATGACACCAGTGGAATCCAATTATTGACCGTGGAGCCCGTTTTCGCCATCCAGGAGCACGCTATCAGCACCTGAGCCAAGGTGCACAGATTAATGTACCGTCTAGAATGCACATCGAGAGTTTCCTCACCAATTAAACCAAGAATACAAACAGCAGGGGTAAGGACATCAGCCAGTACACTGGTAGAAATTATAATCCTTATAACAGCCTGCCAAAAAGCTTGTACCACAGGGCAAATCCACAAAAGGTGCCATCAATGGAGGTACACTTCGGGCATCTAGAGTCAGCGCGCCCTCCCATCCTAGACAGCCTAGAAGGGGTGATATAGATGCGATGCAATATATGCAGGTGTATTTGTTGAAAGCGAGCAGAGGTAGTAGCTGAACGAGAAGCCCCCAGGGCCATATCCCAAACAGAAGGGGAGAGGGGTCCCAAGTCAGCCTCCCATTTAGTTTTAAGGGCAGGGAGAGAACTAGTATGGTGGGCACAGAGCAGAGTGGAGTAGAGAGTAGAGACACTCTTGGAAGTGCCGATGGATGTTAAGAGCACATAAACAGGTGATGTCTGGAGAAGAGGTGGTGCAGCGCCAACTTGAGATGAGCAAGCATGTCGGAGTTGAAGGTAACGGTAGAAATGCGTAGCAGGTAGATGAAAGTCAATACACAATTGTCAAACGTTTTAAAAGCACCCGACAAATATAAATGACCAAGAGATCTAACATCCCATCAGCTCCACACCAAGTCCATCCGCAAGGAAGCAAATTCGGAAAAGAAACGAGTGTGAGTCAAAGGGGTGTCCGGGTCCCACCCCTCCCCCTGCAACATACTATGCACCTTTCTCCAGACTAAAATAGCTTGTTTAACGAGTGGGAGAGGAAGAACAGTCACATTATCACTCAATAGGAGTTGTTTTGGCGTAAGGTCAGTCTGGGAATGCAGAAGCAGCTGGGATATTAAAGTGGAGCCGTCCGAGTCGTTGACCCATGAGACTAAATGAGATAACTGGGCAGCCATGTAGTACAAATGAAAGTTAGGGAGAGCAAGACCACCTGAATCCCAAGACCGAGTGAGAGTATCCAATTTAATTCTAGCTCTACGAGCAGCCCAGACTAGGGAGGATAAGAGACTATCTATGGCAGTAAATATTTTCTGAGGTAGATAAACTGGGGAGTGTTGGAAAACATAGAGAAATTTGGGCAATACGACCATTTTGATCAGATTAATCCTACCTGTAACCGGCAATTTCCCCCATACTTTAATACGGGAACATATGACATCCATTTGTGGTTGTAAATTTAAAACAGTGAATTGTGAAGATTGATTAGTTATCCAAATACCCAGGTATTTAAAAGAATCCACCCAGCGAAGCGGCAGGTCCCCAGGTGGCCGAGCAGGACAAAGGCCCCTAAAAGGAAGGATGCAGGATTTATCCCAGTTTATAGTCAATCCGGAGAATCCCCCAAAGGTTTTAATAATCTCCAAAACAGAAGGCATAGTAGAGGAGAAGTCATATATATATAACAGAATGTCATCTGCATACAGAGAAATTTTGTCCGTCCTGTCCCCCAGCCGGAGACCCGCCACCCGTGGGGAGGATCTAACAATACTGGCTAATGGTTCTATGGCAATGGTGAAGAGGAGCGGAGACAGCGGGCATCTCTGTCTCGTTCCCCTTTGTAAAGAAAAACTCGATGAGATATACCCATTCACTGAGACCCTAGCTGTGGGGGCAGAATAAAGCAATTTGACCCATTTTATAAAATTGGGTCCAATACCGAACCAGTCCAAAACTCCCCACAATAACTCCCACTCCACCGAATCAAATGCCTTAGCAGCATCAAGAGAAACTATAATTGAAGAGAGGGAGTCCTCGCGAGGGGATTGTAAATAAGTAAATAACCGGCCTAAATTGGGTAGGGTGGACCGGCCAGGAATGAACCCCGTCTGATCCTCATGGCTCACCTGCAAGACCACTGAGCTCAGCCTAGTAGCCAGTATTTTGGCCAGAATCTTCACGTCAGTCGTTAACAGGGAGATCGGACGGTAAGATTCCACCTCAGGGTTTTTATCAGGTTTAAGAAGGACTATAATCAGAGCCTCCGCCATAAAGGCAGGCAGCGTCCCCATTTCAAAAAATTCAATTTATAAAATGAGAAGTTTAGGGCCATAGAAGTCAAAGTGTTTTCTATACAGTTCCAATAGGATCCCATCCAATCCCGGGGTTTTCCCACCAGGAAATTATTTGATTGCAGTCTCCAATTCCGGAAGAGTCAAGGGAGATTCCAGAAAGGAAACTGCATCAAGGGACAGTGTAGGTAGGGAGACACCCTCCAAATAGGAGAGGATTTCCAGGGTACTGTACTGTATTTTGGAGCTGTATAATGTCCTATAACATCTTACAAAGTATTCCACTATGTCGGGGGTCTTGGTATGCAGGACATTATCAACAGTACAGATAGCAGTCATCGTATTAGCGGCCCTGTCAGAGCCTGCCAGTTTTGCCATGAAACTTCCAGGTCTGTCGCCCGTTGCATAATATAAGTGTTGAGTATGTAGCAATCGATATTTAGCTTTTTCCGTAAAGCAGATGCACCAGTCAGCTTGGGCTTGCAAACACCTCTCTCTAGTAGTAGTTAGACTATCAGTAAGGTACTGAAATTCCAACGTTCTGCATGTTGATTCCAGGATCTGCTCCTGGCACGCATAGCCAGTTTTCAGGGTCGCCACCGCTTTAATTAAAGTTCCGCGCAGATACGCTTTAAAAGCATCCCAAATTATAGGAGTGGGCGCCGAGCCCTCATTAAGTGCTAGAAAGTGTCTCCACATCCCCTCCAACTCCACTCCAGTGCCCAATTGTGTGAGCCAAAAGGGGTTAAATTTCTAGAACACCCTACCTCTGCTATCCCCCATATCTAGACACAATACTAAAGGTGAATGGTCCGAAATACCCCTAGTAAAGTATTGTACATCAAATACTTTTGGGAGCAAACATTTAGTTATTAAGGCCAGGTCTATCCTGGAGAAAGATGAGTACATGTCAGAAAAGCAGGAGTATTGACGGGTACCCGGAAAAGGCGCTCTCCAGACATCTATCAAACCTAAGCTCTCCAACAACAATGCAAAATTACTGCGGCGGACATTATGGGTGAAGGATGGGATTCTAAATCTGTCCAAATGAGGGTCAACAAGATTATTGAAGTCTCAAAGACAGACAATTGGAACACTGGGATACAAAACCATAAAATCTGCCGCTTTTTTAAGAACATCGGAGGAGAAAGGTGGCGGGATATAGACGGCAAACAACAGTAGAGACTTGGAATAAACCTGACATTTCAAAAACACGTATCTGCCCCATTGATCAATTTGCACCTGATCAAGGATGAACGGGATTGATCTCCGCACCAGAACAGACACCCCCCGGGAGTGAGTGGTATGAGTGGAATGGTAAGCCCACCCCACCCACGGCTTTTTAAGAGACATAACTTTTGCTCCGTCCAGGTGAGTCTCCAGAAGACAGACTATGCCTGCATTATATTGTTTAAAATGCCTGAGAACAAGAGATCTTTTAACTTTATCATTTAGCCCCCAGACATTCCAGGACAAAATCTGAAGGTGATTAGAGGCCATAGATCAGCACATCACAGTATAGAAAATTAGTCCCGAGCACCCTATAAATATTATCGACATCAGCATCAAAGAGTATCACATAGCTCACACCCGAAAGAGCAGGAAAAAAAAAGAACATCAGTACACAAACATTCCTCCCACCCCAACCCCCCACCCTGTATATCTGACCAAACTTTGGCATAAGTAATCCCAAAAACCAAGAACCAACAACAAACAATATTAGAATAAAGCTAACATAAAGAGGCAATAAATATTATGACCAAAAGACAAGGTGTAGGCCACCCACCATCAAATAAGGACAGTGAGAGGACACCACCCCGAGCCCTTCAGCACAACATTTAATTGGAGGAAGGAACCAATAACATCAGGCTCAACAGGCAACCCAAGCAACATAGAACTGCAACAGATAAATCTTCAAAAAAAGGACATAACAGGATAGAGAGCAGCTATCAATTATCAGCCGCAAGGGCCCATCTGGCCGGAGCCCAGCGGTCCAGCCAAAAGGCAGCATCATGAGGTGTGGCAAAGAATTTTGTCTCTCCATCAGCCACTACTCGGAGCCTAGAGGGAAAAAGCATTGCATACTGTAGGTTAAGTTCTCTAAGTCGCCCCTTGATCGGGATAAATTGAGCACGGTCCTTTTGCACCTCCAATGCAAAATCTGGAAACTTAGAGATTTTGGAACTGTTCCACATCAAGGGGCCTTTGGTGCGTACCAAGGACAATACAGCATCCTGGTCTCGGTAGTTGAGAAACTTCGCAATAGGGTGCGCGGCGGTGCACCAGGAGATAGAGGTCTAAAAGGGATCCTGTGAGCCTGTTCAATGGTGAAAAAGGAGGGAGTAAATAAATCAGCGCCAAAGGATTTCGTCAACCAGGTCTCAATGAATTCCTCCGGGTCATCACCTTCCTCCCTTTCAGGCAACCCCACAAAACGAATATTGTTTCTATGAAGTCTCCCCTCCACATCGAGCAGCTTGCCTTTAATATCAGATAACTGGCCATCCATGGAGGTGATACAGGAAGACATTGGTGAAAGTTTGTCCTCTAAAGTGGAGGTGCGAGTTTCTACCTCACCAACTCGCTCCCTGACTTTCTGGATATCATGATGTATTATGGTTAAGTCCACTTGAACCTGACCAATTTTATCTGAGAGACGCGACTCACTGGCCGCCAGCGCCTCCAGAACTTTGTGTAAAACATCATCAGTAGCGTCAGACGAGGAGAGATTAGGGGAGACTGGTGGAGAGGAGTCCCCATTTCTATCCGGTATTGCCGCATTCCTCCCCAGAGTGCGTTGAAACTGTGCGAGCCTGGCCGCAGCAGATTTGTGATGGTTTCGCACCATGATTAGAAATTTTGAGGCAAGCAAAAGTAGGTAACACATCGAGAATACAGGAGCAAGGTAGTGCTAAACACGACTGAGCAGGGATTATCGTCCCAGTATGCAAACAGAGGACACCAAACTCTTATAGGGCAGATGAGGAGCTGAAGTAAGTACACCTGAGTGCAAGGCTTTGTTTGCAAAGTACAAGTTCCGGGACTTTAATAAGAAATGGCAGTGCCAAAGCAGGTTAGGAGCAGCACTCAAGCACACTGAACCCAGTGCTGTTATAAGGATGTCCAGTGAAGCACACAGAGAAACAGGAGAGCGTCCAAAAGGTGCTGTAAGTGTAGAGATGCACAGCTCCATGGGCTGATCATAACCGGGGCTCTGTGTGTGGGCACTTATAAAATGGCCGCCTGCCGCTCCCTGCAGTATAGGAGAGACACCCCAGCAGGATTCGGTCTCTCAGGTGTCCCCCAGCACCGTCATGCACGGCCTGCAGAGGGGGGATCAACTCACCGGGCACTCCACGGCGCCGTCCAGCGGTATACAGTAGCGCAGCAGACCGCTCCAGGAAGCGCCAGCGATCAGAGTCTCGGAGGCTCAGCAGCGGGGGATGGGGGGGGGTTCAGACAGCGCAGGGACATCAGATCCATGAAGGGAGACAGGCGCCAGAGCCAAGACCGGAAGTCTTGGCGACATGTTGGGTCCACGGAGCCAGGAGAGAGAGAGCTCAAAGGCACAGAAAGACTGCACTGCAGTAAGCCAGCGTGGTCCACAGGAGTCCAGGTACCTTCCCCCACCAGTGAGATGATTTTAGGCTCGGGGGGGTACCTCAGGATAATTATCCCGGATATATGTGGTGGAGAGCGCCCAGTCTGAGCAGCTACTCCATGCTCCGCTTAGCCACGCCCCTCATCAAGCTTTCCTTTAATGCATTTAAGAGTCAAAATATCTATGTCTCCTTTCCTCCTCTGAGAGGTTCGGCAATGTTTATTTCAAGTGACAGGTTATCCTCTGATACTTGAGACACTATCCTCTCCTGACTGGAAATAGGCTGGTTAAGTACTTAAAAGACAAATACCACTGACTCATCACAAAATCTCCTGAACCATAAGGCTGTACTTCCTTGCCAGTTATCAGTTGCATAGCAGTCCATTATTCAAATAGGGGAGCCACGCCCAGCAATGTTTGACAATGTTTAGGGGTGGCAGTTGATATGGCTCCCCTATTTAAATAAATGGACTGCTGTGCAGCTGCCATTGGCAAGGAAATCCACGAACAGAGCATTGTGTCCTCCCCCCTACGCGACTTGGTATCGCCAGCACCATATATTCTTTATTTCACCTGTCTGGGTGGGTTGTCTTAACTCTACTCTGTCAGAGGGGAATTTCCAATAACCATCTCTCCCCTTTGTGGGTGGAATTAGAAAAATCCCTTCTTAGTGGGTGCCTACGTCACAAAACAAAGCTCCTGTCTAAATGTCATTATGGTTCAGGAGATTTTGGGATGAGTCACTCAAATAGTAATCTTAAAGAGGTTTTCTAATCACACTATAAAGAACATACATACACACAGCAGAGTGTGTGTGTGTGTGTGTGTGTGTGTGTGTGTGTGTGTGTGTGTGTGTGTGTGTGTGTGTGTGTGTGTGTGTGTGTGTATATATATATATATATATGCATATACATACAGGAATCCACCACACTCGCCATTCCCAGGAATGGGGTGCACACCTAGGTCGGGGTGCAGTGGGCTGTGATCACCTGCTCACATATACTTATACAGAAAACCCAGCACTCCTCAGTAACCTCATTCACTTGAAAACTTTAATACATGACTAAGTAATCATGGGGTTTTAGTTCATGAATTGTACAATGCTTGCAGCCCACATCATGGGACCCCATTTCACTGCAAGTCCTACTCTATCAAATACATTTTACACATAGAATTATTGGAAACCTGGCAACTGCTATCCAATAGGAGAAAATGTGCTTACCTCATTTAAAGCTCTCCTGCCAACAAAGTTTTGGCTTTTAAAGGTGAGACAATCACGACTACACTCGTGTTTACCTGGTTTCCAATAACTCTATGTGAAAAATGTATGTGATAGAGTAGGATTTGCAGTGAAATTGGGTCCCGTGATGTGGGCTGCAAGCTTAAATGCATTGTACAGTTCATGAACTAAAACCCCATTATTTATCTAGTTATGTATTAATGTTTGAAAGTGAATTATGTTACTGAGGAGGGTGCTGGGTTCTTTGTATATACAGTATGTATGCGTGTGTGTGTATATATATATATATATAATATTGATGAAGTCCACAAGCTAGGACGACGCGTTGGGACTTATGCCTTCTGGACCCCTTTTGAAGGACAGATAAGCCTTCTTTTAACTTATTTCTTGTCCGTTTTCTGCCTATTGGTTACAGTTTGGAATATCTGTGATTAAGGAACTGGTTGTCTCTGGACCCAATGTTTGGGCAGATAAGCTTGTTATTGTTTTTTATCCTGCACGTGCAATACCTTTCGGTTGCCACTTGGAATATTATTTCAATTAAATTATTGTTTTTGTATATAAAAATAAAGGAAGCTAAGTGAATCTTTGTATCCCAATTTTTTTTAATTATTTTTCCACACCATTAGGCGCTATATTTACTCTAATGTACTATGGGGGTAATTCAAACCTGGTCGCACGCAGGCTATTTTTTGCATTGCTGCGACCAGATAATCGCCGCCCACAGGGCAGGGGGGATTTGCTGTGCAGGGCTGCAAACGCTTGTGCAGAGAGCTGAACAAACAAAAAGTTTGTGCAGTCTCTGCACAGCTCAAGACTAACTCACCCGCTGGGAAGATTCAGCCAGGAGCGGACGTCAGAATCCCTCCCTGGAGCGGCCAGGCCCACCTGCGTTTCTTCTTCTTAACACTCCCAGAAAACGGTGAGTTGCCACCCAGGAACAAGGCGTCAATCTGCCTGTCAATCTTCTTGCGATCGCCCCTGCAATCGCCTTGTTTGTAGAAGCCGTCACTCTCTGGCGACCCCTGTCGCTGGGCAAGGACGCGCCTGCGCATTGCGGCCCGCACGCATGCGCAGTTCAGACCCGTTCACAGGGCTCCGAGAAAATGCAGCATGCGTACGGGTCTGAATGACCCCCTATATTACTATCACTTGTGTGTCTCACTAACACACATCTTATTGTGAAAAGCTGCCGCTCAGTTATAGTTGAAGGGTGTATTAAGATTTGTGTTGCTATTACCGGTCTAAAACACATAGTTCACTTACATTGGTGCCTATTTCTCCCTTTATTTTATATATATATATATATATATATATATATATTTATTCATTTCCATGATTTGGAAAGGCACACACTTGTCTATATAAGGTCCCACACTTCACAGTGCATGTCTCAGCACAAACCAAGCATGAAGTCAAAGGAATTGTCTGTAGACCTCCGAGAAAGGATTATCTCAAGGCACAAATCTGGGGAAGGGTACATAAAAATATCTACTGCTTTGAAGGTCCCAATGAGCACAGTGGTCTCCATCATCCGTAAATGGAAGAAGTTCAGAACCACCAGGACTCTTCCTAATGCTGGCCGGCCGTCTAAACTGAGCGATCGGAGGAGAAGGGCCCTAGTCAGGGAGGTGACCAAGAACCCAATGGTCACTCTGTCAGAGCTACAGCATTTCTCTATGGAGAGAGGAGAACCTTCCAGAAGGACAACCATCTCTGCAGCAATCCACCAATCAGGCCTTTATGGTAGAGTGGCCAGACGGAAGCCACTCCTTAGTAAAAAGCACATGGCAGCCCACCTGGAGTTTGCCAAAATGCACCTGACTTTCATACCATGAGAAACAAAATTATCTGGTCTGATGAGACAAAGATTGAACTCCCCCGTTCCCCAACTCCGCTGCCTGGGCGTCACTCTTGACTCCTCCCTCTCCTTTGCACCCCACATCCAAGCTCTGGCACAATCCTGTCATTTCCAGCTATGCAACATTGCTCGTATCAGGCCATATCTCTCCCAGAGTGCAACTAAACTCATCATCCACTCTCTGGTCATCTCACGACTTGATTACTGCAATGTCCTCCTCACTGGCCTCGCTTGCTCCCATCTTGCTCCCCTCCAATCTGTCCTGAACTCCGCAGCTAGGCTTATCTTCCTCTCCCGCCGCACCACATATGCCACTCCCCTTCAACAAAATCTACACTGGCTCCCATTCCCCTACAGAATCCTCTTCAAACTCCTCACCCTCACATACAAGGCCATCTCTAATTCCACTGCTCCCTACATCTCCAACCTCCTTTCCCTTCATACTCCCTCCCGCCCCCTACGGTCGACTAATGACCGTCGCCTCTCCACCGCCCTGGTCACTGCTTCCCATGCACGAGTTCAGGATTTTGCACGTGCTGCACCCCTTCAGTGGAAC